>NC_080042.1:53143769-53300706 GCF_012489685.1 Lotus japonicus | reverse complement strand
ACCCAATAAGAAAGCATACTCTATCAAAAACATATATATCTTGTACAAGTAGATTCAAAGATCCACCATGAGGCACAAAATATGATTAAAGCTCATAAGGGACCTGCCATATTAATATAAATCTAGTCAATCCTCAAAGCAATAAGTCACCTCCAGTAGTTCAGCTTTAATAACTGCATCACTTTGTCTCACAGAACATGCCATAGCAGACAATACAGCAAGTTATAGCAGTAAATACCATGCCTTTTTCATGCTCCCATCATGTATTAGATAACCCAATCCATGGTTCTTTTTCCCAATCATAAAATGAGCAGTTAAACCTCTTTACCAAGGATTTCATTTAAGTCAAACCCAAGACCTCAATTTAATCATGTCCATAACAGATTCTGCATTCACCTGCTCCCCCTTAAAGACCACAGCATTTCTATGAAGCCAAATGCTCCAAATTCCAGCAAACCAAATAACACTCCAAATCGCTCGCTGACTTTTATTTCTCCCCCAAGACTCACGATGCAAGAAATGAGAGCTACATTCCGAAGGGAGCACAGTTTTCACCCCCAGCCAAGAATAGCATACCATCCAGACGCTATATAGGAAAAAACACAACCAAAGAACACATGAGCCGCATCCTCCATATGTCGTTTGCAGAAGTAGCAATGGCCCTCCCTGTTTTGACCAAGTGCCACACCTCTTTTTATCTAGTTGTCCGCAATCGGTAGTCTCCTATGAGCAATCCTCCACGCTAGAGCCACCACTTTAGAATGAACCAGACATTTCCAAATAGCCTTGCAGTATCTATTTTTCAATGGTCCTCTCTTGAGTCACCAACTCCTTTATAGGTCCATATAGTTTGAATTCTCAGGTGGAAGATGTTGCCGGAAAAAGCAAGCAACTGAAAATAGTGGACCAGATTTTCGAGCCGGAACTCTGTGGTTAATGCAGAGAAACATACTGGTTGTGATTAGCTGTAAAATTTTGTTGACACATTAAGTTACATAGAAAATGCTATCTATCCCTATTATAAAAGCTGCAAATACTTTCGAGCAATAACATTACAAACAACTTATTTTTTCCAGCAATAAGTAGTTCCTTGTTCTAGGCCTGGTTATAATCCACAAAACAAATTTCTATAAAACATAAAATGGGTAAAGTTAGATAACATTTATGTTTGGTTGGAACTTCACATGAAAAATAAGAAATACCAGCAAGCCGTTGATAGGAATAGAATTATATTATAGAATAATTGTACAAGCACTGGTTTTCGAGAGCCAGCCTCTCCTAGTTCTGGAATTCGAGAGTCCAGACCTCTCCCACCATAACCCACAACTTCTGAATGAAACAAATAAACAAACACAACCCCTATTTAATAACCACCCCTAGACAGTTACAAGCACACAACTAGCAAATAATAACTGTCCCAATTTAAATAAAAACAACCTCTAACTGCTACTGCTGGCTGCAACTTCTACTGCAGGCACTGTTCACGCTCACTGTTAACACAGTGCCCTATCAGCCGTCAAGCAGATGTTGCAGTTGAGAGCCACAATTTTGAGTAAAATTATCTTACGTACAAGACATATTTTTGAATGTCAAGTGTAGCATCATAATTTGAATACTGGTTGTTCATTTTATGTTTGTCTTCTCAGGAGCTCAAAAGCTTCTCTTATGAAATGTATCAACTCTACCAGAAAATGGATGAACTTACTTGCATCATGTCACCCAGTTTAAAGACAAAAGCACCAGGAATGCGTTTGACATCAACCCACTGGTTTCCATGGAAGCTACTGTCAGAATGAGCTCAGGGAAGTTCTGGCTCAGGAAAATTAAGAAAACTCTTGTTGCACAAGTCCTTAAGGTAGCTGGCATTGAGGCCTAATGCTTCACAGAGAAATTCAAACAGAATTATCCCCAGTTTGAGTACCGGATCATTATGTCTCTGCAAGTAAATAATGTTTAACAATATTAGGAGGGAAAAGATAATCAGTTCCTATTTGCAATCCGATGTTATGATATTTATGACATTCTCTATGTTGCAGACTGCTAAAGTTTGAGACTTTTCTAAAGGTCAAAAAGATTAGCTTAGCTTGTGTAACTACAATTAAAATCTGATTTTCTTGGTATGCAATTGGTAAATGCAACTTGTGAGTAGTTTTGACTTTTGATTGTAAAATTGTAAAACCAACTTTGCTCAGTAGCAAAATTAATTTTAGTGCATTGCTGCAGAACTCTTGAATATATTCAGCAACAGATATCATTGCATTTATGAGGCCTTGGCTGCATAACCTCCTTCTTTTTTCTCCATTTCTTTCATAACACTTGTTCTCGGTATTTATTACATTATAGAAGTGCAGGAGTGAAAGAAAGCAACAAAAAGAGCAGACTCAGACTGCTGATGTCTCTGAGGAAGCTGAAGATAAGCTGTTCTCTGTCATAAGTTATGTTGCAAATAGTGATAATATAACAATCCATTCACAAGTCATGACCAACTTATAGATTAAATGCCTAAACACCAGTTTGCCTGACAAGCCTGATAATACTTTCAATACACAATTTTTATATCATTCCAGTTGTATGCTCAAATTCCGTAAATATAATAAATCACAAAACCCATTACAACTTCCACGTGTGGGAAACTCTAATGCCATGAACCAGTCAAACGTTCAAAGGCCCCTTTTTAGAGGACAATTAAAAAAGTTGGAACAACTCAGCAGGTGTTTATAAGCTTCCCATTTCACTTATGAAGGGAATATAAGGCATCTATCATCATAGCACAGCTGCTGAAAATTCAAAACAATAAATGTGTAGGAAACAGGGTCACATGAAGTTAAAAGTACAAATATTTTGAATCTATTACTTAAGATTAATGAAAACTCTGATACAGAATAAAAGATCCCGCAACACCTAGGTCTAGAGAATGATGGTACCCAATGTGCATCTATTGTAAGCAGCCTCCATACCTTGCATCTGCAATTGGTTTATTCTACTTGAACATTTGGCCTCCATAATCAGAAACCGCAGCAACTCCTACCATCGCAATAAAGCTCCCCCTTCAAAATGGATACTCATGTGAAGACTCAAAAAGGCAAATAAGCCATTGTTATTGTTACAATATCAAAACGAATCTAACACCACATGACTTAAAATAAAAACTAAGGTGCTAGTGAGCCCATTGTGTAGTCCATGATCCTGTTTGTGTGTATCTATAAAATGAAAGACAATAAAATAGATTTGATGATTGTCATCAAAATAAAAAATGTGTAACTAGAAAGTATCTTACCCAGTTTTACTCTTACAATAGGTCTCTAGCAATCATTTCACGAAGAAGTTTCTCAGCCTTGTCATTCTCACCTTTTTCAAAGAGTGAATGAATAATTATTTCAAAAGTTATAGCATTAGGAATACAACCCTCATTTTCCATTTTTGACAGTAAGGCCAACGCTTCATCAAACAAACCTTCTTTACAAAGCCCATTGATCATAATGGTATTGATGACCCTGGTTTATATGATGTTTTTAGGGTTTTTACTGGTAGGTTTTGAGTATTTTTCTTGTGTCTCATGTAGTGTTTCATGCATTCTCATGCATTTTTATCTTTTCTTGAGTCTTTGTTTTGTTTTGGTAATTTTGTAGTTTTATAGGGAGCTTTCTTGCATTTTAAGTTAAGTTTAGGACTTGCATGATTTTCTTTTGTTTTATGAAGGACCTCTTGTGCTAATGAGCTCTTGGAGCTTCTAGAATCTTCCTTGACTTGTTGGTTAGGTTTGGAGAGCAGAAACTGAAGGAGAAAGAAGACCAAGAAGCATGGAATTGATGGAGAACTTAAAGAGGATTGAAAAGAGGAGTTTCAGAAGCCAAAAAGTCCTTTTCAAGCGAGCTGGAGCGCCTAGGCGTTGGCAGGTGCTGGGTAGGCGCCAATTAGCTCCAAAGAGCATGTTTTCAAGATGGAATTGGCGCTCAGGCGCTCTGAATTGGCGCCTGAGCGCCCAGAACAGCCCAGCCTCGCTTATTTTGCCTATAAATAGGATTTTAGTCATTTTCCTTTGTAATCTTTGATACTACTTTCATTTCTACATAAACTCAGAGGTAGAGGATCATCTAGGAGAGTGAGAGAAGGCTTCCAAGCTTGTGTTCAAGGTTCTTAGCCAAGCATGGCTCTTGCCATGCTTCGCTAATCTCTCTTCTTATGCTTTGGTTTTCATGTAATACTTTTCATGTTTAAGTTATAATCTTAAGTTCTTTCCCACATGTTCTTCTTCTTCCCTTGAATCCCATTTTCTGAATTTCAATCTAAGCTTGTATGCATGCTTGCTTTATGCTTTTCTATAATCAGAACGGAAGTTTGTTATAGATTAGGGAACCGATTTGGGATTACCCCTTCTATACTTGCTACTAGGAATAGAGAAAGGGTTGGGGTTTGATGGCCTGAAATTGCATGATCTAAAACCTCATATAAATGACTAAGTACACAAGGAATTGGGCTTAGCTTTTAGTATGAGAGAATTGCTTTTGTGAGGAATCAACTAGTAAGTACATAGGCTATATCATCAAGGAGAGATCCATGAGAACATGTGCATAGGATGATGTACTTAAATTGACTAGTTGAACAAGAACCCAAAGCATGTTCTTTTCTGAGTTTTTGTTTATTTAATCTTTACTACATCGACATATCTCTATTTCAATAAAGCAAACCTTCATACTCAAGACTTAAACTGAATTTAGTCACTCACAATCCCTGTGGTTCGATAATTAAAACCGGGTGGATTCCGTACACTTGCGGATTTACCAACAGGTATATGTATGGACATCTATATGATAGCCTTTTCTCAAAAGATCCTGAAAAATCTCTTGTGCATCCTTCAATCTTCCACCTTTGCACAGTCCACCCAGAAGTATATTGTACGTCCACACATCGGGCTGAATACCCTGGTCTTTAATTTTCTTGATTAGTGCAATGGCTTGGTCAACATGTTGGCTTTTGCATAAAGCGTCCAATAAAGAACTGTAGGTGATTATATTGGCTGGTTGACCTCTAACATGCATCTCATCAAGAAGCTTCCAAGTGTTGAAAAACGTAGAATAACTTATATTATTTTCACGTGAAAAGATACAATAGGGAGGCTCTCTATATATAGAGACCTAGGACAGCAAGTGCTTGCACAGCAAGCAAGTAAACCCTAGATTGTCACTTAAGTGTAGCCGCCACATAGGCAAGGCTAGATAAGTAAAACATAAAATATAAAATATAGAATATTACAAAAATAACCCTGAACTAATTATCTCTAATACTCCCCCCACAAACTGAACTGTGCAGATCTGTCACAGTCAGTTTGTCTCTCAAATCCTTGAACAAAGTGGAGCTGAGGGGTTTGGTGAGAACATCAGCAAGCTGGTCTGGTGCAGAAATATGTTTTACTAACAGCTGGTTTGCTAGGACCTTCTCACGAACAAAGAACAAATCCAACTCCATATGTTTAGTCCGAGAGTGCTGAACCGGGTTATGTGCAAGCATGACTGTACTTAAATTGTCACACAGCACAGTAGGGACAGTAGTTGCAACTTTAAGCTCTTGTAGAAGAGACTGAATCCATAGCATATCTGCTGTAGCATGTGCTAAACTCCTGTATTCAGCCTCACAACTGCTGCGAGCAACAACAGTTTGCTTCCTTGACCACCAAGTAATTAGATTGGGACCAAGGAAGATACAAGCTCCTGAAGTAGACCTGCGATCATTTGGATCAGTAGCTCAGTCTGCGTCACAATAACCAATTAAGGACAATGGAATGCTGCATGGAGCAGGCTTCAGAATCAAACCACAATGTTGTGTCCCTTTGAGATACCTCAAAATGCGCTTCACTGCCAGCCAGTGACTCTCTTGAGGCTGTGCCATGAACTGGCAGACTTTATTAATAGAAAAACTCAGTTCTGGTCTCGTGATAGTGACATATTGTAGGGCGCCTACAGTGGACCGATAGAGAGTAGGATCTTGAAAGGGAGTACTACCTTCTCTAATAAGCCTCAAACCAGTCACCATAGGAGAAGAAATAGGTCGACAATCCTCCATCTTGGTCTTTTCAAGTAAGTCCCTTATATATTTTCTTTGAGACAAAAGAATTGAGTGATCTGCCAAGTGCTTCACCTCAATACCCAAAAAGTAGTGAAGTTGCCCAAGATCTTTCAAAGCAAAAACTGCTTTTAACTTGGACACAAACAATTTGACCAAAGATTCTGAGGGACCAGTAACTATAATATCATCTACATATACCAATGCATACATGGTGGCGGTAGAAGTAGTGTAGACAAACAGCGAAGGATCACACTTGCTAGAGACAAAACCAAACTGCAAGAAGGCTGATCTTAACCTCTCGTACCAAGCCCGTGGGGCCTGCTTAAGGCCATAAAGAGCTTTATTCAGGCGACAAACCAAGGTTCTATCACTAGCTTCAAATCCTGGAGGTTGTGTCATATACACTTCCTCTTCCAGAATGCCATTAAGGAAAGCATTATTGATATCAAGTTGTTGAATACACCAGTGATTGGTAACAGCCAGAGTCAACATCACCCTAATGGTGACTGGTTTCACAACAGGGGAGAAAGTCTCCTTGTAATCAAAGCCAAACTGCTGATGAAACCCCTTTGCAACCAGTCTTGCCTTGAGTTTCTGTACTGAGCCATCAGGGCATTGTTTGACCCTAAAAACCCATTTGCAGCCTATGGGTTCTCTGTTCAGAGGCAACGGAACCAGTGTCCACGTGCCATTTGCATGAAGAGCATCAATTTCTTCTTGCATAGCGGACTTCCAACCTGCATCCTGCAAAGCTTGCTTAACAGAGGTTGGTTCAACCATGGTTAGTAACAAGGTTGGATTCAATCTTGGTTTAAAAATTCCACTTTTAGATCTAGTCTGCATGGAATGAGTGTTAGGGCCATGATAAGAACTTTGTTCTGCCAATGCAGAAGAGGAAGTGGAGGATGAGGTAGAATGTGACAAGGACTCAGGAGAAGGCTCACCATGTGAATGGTGAGGAGAAGAAGTAGACTGATTTTCATGATGAATGATTGATGATGAATGCGGTAAAGAAGAGGGATTCTGATTTTGGGAAGTTGACTCTGAAGTGTGGTGAGCTAAAGGACTCTCAACAGAATGTGGAGTAGTGAGAGGTGAGTCAATAGTGACCTGTGGTTGCTCAACTTGTGGAACAAGAGGAATAGTAGCTGGTATAAAGCTTGACTCTGAATCTGTTTGGGGTGGACTAGAGGGAAAAAGTTTTGGATAAGGAAAACTGGTTTCATGAAAGACAACATCCTTAGAGATAATGATTTTACCCTCTGCAGTTAAGCATTTGTAACCTTTGTGCATAGTGGAATAGCCAAGAAATACACATTCTTGAGACCGGAATTCAAGTTTATGCTTATTGTAAGGTCTCAAGTGAGGGAAGCATGAACAACCAAAAACATGCAAGGATTTGTAATCTGGTTGAACCTTATACAACTTAGTATAGGGAACCTGAAAATCAATTGAGGCTGTTGGTAGTCTATTTATGAGATATACTGAAGTGAGAAAGGCTTGATCCCAAAACTTATAGGGAAGTGAAGCATGAGAGAGTAAAGTCAAACCTAACTCCACGATGTGTCTATGCTTCCTCTCAACCACACCATTTTGGTGGTGAGTATGTGGACAAGCAACCCTATGCCTGATGCCATTGTCAGTGAGAAACGTAGAAAGAGGGCGAAATTCTCCTCCCCAATCAGATTGGACTGAAAGAATAGGGGTTCCAAACAACAACTCAACCTGTTTCTTAAACTGCTGAAAGACTGTGAGGGTTTCAGATTTGGCTTTTAGCAAATAAATCCAAGTGAAACGACTATAAGCATCAACAAAGGAAACATAGTATCGAAAGCCACCAGAAGAAAGAAAAGGAGCCGGCCCCCACAGGTCAGTGAAGATTAATTCTAAAGGTTTAGAGTAAACAGTTGTAGAAGAAGGTGAATGTAACTTATGAGACTTGCCAATAACACAAGCTGGACAAAAATCAAGATCAGTTTTATTAGGCATAGCAATATTACATGCTTGCAAAATTTGCTTCATTACATTGATACTCGGATGGCCTAGCCTAGAGTGCCAAGTATTGAAAGAAACTGAATTACAGGAAGGAAAAACATTATTCAAAGACACTGGATGTGGAAGACTTTGAGGAGGAGACTTGGCATCCAAAAGTGATGGAAAGTGATAGAGACCGTCAGGACCAACTGAGCCATACAGCAACACAGCCTTAGAACCCTGAGATTTAACAACACAAAAAGTTTCATGAAACTCAAAGAAGACTTTGTTGTCTTTACAAAACTTACTGACACTTAGAAGATTTTTGGTTATCATGGGAACATGCAGTAGATTTTTAAGAACAAGTGTAAGACTAGAATCAAAAGGAGATTTAAACCAAGAAGATCCATGAGAGGAAATACTCAAACCTTGTCCGTTGCCTATAAAGACATGATCTGGTCCTTCAACGGGTTGTCCATGGTGAATATTCTGCTCAGTTGGTGTGACATGATGAGTTGCTTCGGAGTCAGGATACCACTCTGTAGGAGCTGGTGGTCGTTGATAATTCTGAACAATGTTACCTGGTTGCAGGGATGTTGCCCCTGCTGCCAAGAAGCTTTGTGCTGGAACTGAAGAGGATGCAGCACATCCCTGAAACTGAGGTGGAGTAGGGAGAAGAGGAGGTGCTTTGTTTCCTCCCTGAACATTCTGAAGGGGAGAAGGAGCAAGCAAAGGTATTGTCTGGAAGTTCTGTGCATAACCAGGGAACTGCTGAAACTGCGGAGAAGCCATTGATGCATAATTCTGTGATAAACAAGGGTTGAGAAACTGCTGATATGCAGGAGAGGCCAAAAAATTCAGACTTGGTGCACCAGGAGGTTGGACAATATTAGTGGCTGAAATGGGTGAATTATGTGTTGGTGCTCCACTGTTTCCATAAGTATGTGGGTTGGGACCACCATAGAAGTTTTGATAATTCTGGGGAGGTGGTGATGCAACAAAATTTTGATTGAACCGGTGATAGCATACTGCTGTAGTGTGCCCTATTTTAATGCAGACTTGGCACTGTACAGAATTTCGACCACGACCTCTACCTCCACCTCCACGACCTCTACCTCCATTGTTTCCTCTGTCACCAGCATAGTTTCCTTCCTGCCACTGATTTTGTGGAACAGATTGAGGGTGTTGGTGATTAGCAGCATTTGTTTTAGTAGGTAGGGTCTGTGGGACCTGTTTTCCAGCAGTTGCTGTATTGACGGTGAACTCCGTTGCAGCACTGCGTTTATTCTTTTCAATCCGTGCTTCTTGGGCCAATAAGAGAGCACCTATCTCTTGAATTGACAAGGACTGAAACTTACTATTCATGGAGCAAAGGCTGATAAGAGTCTCATATTCACTAGGAAGTCCTTCTAGCACTATATCAACATGCTCTTTGTAAGACACTGGATCTCCAATAGCACTCAGAGAATCTGCAATTGACTTGATCTGCTGAAGATAATCACTCACACTCTTTGAGCCAAGACTCAAATTGCGAAGTTCTATTCGCAATGACGTGATTTTGCTTCTGTGCGTGTGAAGAATCCACTGTGCAAACGCTGCCACAGTTGATGAGAGTATTTGCAACCTATCATCTGAGTAAGTACGTCACGAGAGAGTGTAGATTGGAGCCATGTGAGAAGATAGGCATCTTGCTGCTCCCACGCGAGATACGCAGGGGAAAATTGATCAAGGGCTTGATCAATATCATTCAGATATTTGTCTGGAATTTTTGGATCAACGAGAAATCGCTGCAGCCGATGAGAGGTGACAACTGGTTCTACTTGTTGCTTCCAAAGAAGAAAATTGGAATCAGTGAGTTTCTCAGCGATGGAGAGAGGATATTTCCCCAACGGAGATGGAGCGGAAATAGAGAGAGGAATGGCAGTGGTTGTCGCACCAGTTGGCTGCCGTTTTGGCGACGGCGGTGGCGACGAAGGAGGGGTTTGGTTGACTGCCGCCATGTGCGCAGTCTTTAGGCTCTGGATACCATGTTGAAAAACGTAGAATAACTTATATTATTTTCACGTGAAAAGATACAATAGGGAGGCTCTCTATATATAGAGACCTAGGACAGCAAGTGCTTGCACAGCAAGCAAGTAAACCCTAGATTGTCACTTAAGTGTAGCCGCCACATAGGCAAGGCTAGATAAGTAAAACATAAAATATAAAATATAGAATATTACAAAAATAACCCTGAACTAATTATCTCTAATACCAAGCATGAGAGACTCTCCCCGATTTTCATAAACCATCAATAAGAGAATTGTAAGTCACTATATCAGGAATAATCATTTTGCAATCCATTTCTGCAAGGAGATTCAAGGCTTCATTCACCATTTTCATCTTACATAATCCGTTAATCATGATACTGTAGCTCAGAACATCAGGAAACACTCCCATTTGGGTCATGGTGTTGAATACAGCTTGGGCTTTGTTCACTTCATTAACTAAGCAATACCCATCCATCAAAGAATTATAAGTAACAACATTAGGTTTCACACCCTGCTTCATCATCACAGCTAACATGTTCTTAGCTTCTCTCACCTTTCCTTCCTTGCATAAAGCATCAACCAATATACTAAAAGTATAAACATTTGGGTCGATGTTTTTTGTTGTCATTTCATCTAACAAAGAAATTGCTTGTTTCAATTGACCAACAATGCAAAAGCCATATATTAAAGCACTTAACGTGACTACATTAGGAGGAATTCCCTTGACAATCATTTCAGAATATAAATTGCAAGCATGACTTACAAGTTTATCTTTACACAGGCTATCAATGATGATGTTGTACATTACCACATCAGGTTTAATCCCTCGCCCTTGAATCCGCCTAAGCAACTCCAAAGCAGCTCTTGTTTCACCCATTTTACATAGGCCATTGATCAAGGTTCCATAACTGACTTGGTTCAACCGAAATCCCTGAGCTAGCACGTCATCATGAAATTGCAGTGCTTTGGGGACCTTGCCGTGAAGACAGAGACCTTTGATGAGAGTATTGAAGGTGATGGTATCAGGCTGATAACCTCTCTTGAGAAAGATGTTCATAGTAACAAGGCTTGGCTTGATTCCAGTAAACTCCATTTGGCGAGAAAGCGATATAGCGGTGGAGTAATGCTTCTTCTTAACGAGGGAAGTTAAAATCTTACCGAATTCGAAAATGGGTGGGGTAGGTTGCATTTGGAGTAAGCGATTGAAGTGTGAGACGGCATCACCAGGATTGTGAAAGGAAGAATGAAAGCGAGAGTGAGAGTGAGAGTGAGAGTGAGAGTGAGAAAGAAAGGGGACAGCATCATCAACATTGTGAAAGGAAGAATGAAACCGAGAGTGAGAGTGAGAAAGAAAGGGAAAGCTCCTGAACCTTAAAAATGGTGACATTGAAGGAGTGGACGCTGCTATGAGTTTCGTCGATGCCGCGACGGAGGTTACTTTGTAGGTTTTGTGGATACTTTTCGGTTAGAGAGAACCAAAAAAAGTAGAAAAAGAATTAGAGCCTAAGAGAGTACTCCATACATGAGAAACGAGTTTTTTATGATTCTGGTTTGTTTAAAATCTTTCTTGATACATAGTGCTCAATGATTAATTTCTAGGATTAGATGTTTAAAAAGTCCAACTATCCTTCTCTATACATTGGCGGTTGCCTTCGCAACAATACTCCCTCCGTTCCGTTTTAATTGTCCACTTTGAATAAAAAAATTTGTTCCTATACATCTGTCCACTTAGAGTTTCAAGAGAGCATTAAATGATGTTTTTCCGAGAAATGTCCTTGCAGGAACAATAAATGAGGAAAGATAATATATATTTTAAAGGGTGAAATAGGAAATCAAATCTTTTATGAAAAGTAACAAAATTAATTGCACTCCTTAATATGTGTGTTTCTTCTCTTCTTGAACAGTTAAATAGGAACGGAGGGAGTATTAAGGAGTGGTATTTTGGCTTTATGGGAGCTGGTGCAGAGGATGATATTCTTCATATGAAGCTTAGTGCTATTTTCCATGGCTTGCACGAGGCTTGAGATCGGGGAAACATAAGGGTCATTTAATACTCATATTCCTTTTTTGTTGTGTCTTTGATCGAAACTCCACCTCCGGGCTTTCATGTGTGTGCAGTCCTCATTGCTAATATTAGGGACCTGCTTGACAGACAGTGGGAGGTTCGGGTTGCCCATTCTCTGCAAGAAAGCAATGCGTGATTTTTTGGCCAAGGTTAGGGCTCGTCAAGATGTTGGCTTTACTTTCACGACCCTTTGACGGATCTTACTCTTCATCTCTTGGCGGATGATATAGGGACTAGTTTTTCTCGTGCTTAGTAGTTTCGGGTGTTTTATGTTTGTTTTTTTTTCTTGTACCAAAAATACAATTT
The DNA here is from genome assembly GCF_012489685.1 of Lotus japonicus. Taxonomy (NCBI): domain Eukaryota; kingdom Viridiplantae; phylum Streptophyta; class Magnoliopsida; order Fabales; family Fabaceae; genus Lotus; species Lotus japonicus. The sequence goes on along the minus strand of NC_080042.1, from coordinate 53,288,268 downwards.
GTCTCTTAATTGTTTTCATAAATTTTATGTTGTTTTTATTTTTCCTGATATTTCAAATTTATCTCTTTAACTTTCTCTATTCGCCTCATTTTCTTCTCCAAAACCTTCAATTATATTATTTATTGGGTTAAGGGTCATACCTGTGTTTGTAAAAGTGTTTGATTTTGGTCTCTTAGCCAAAAAATGACGATTAGTGGCGGTTTTTTTGACTGAGGGACCAAAATTAAACGTTTTTACAAACACATGTGAAGGTATGAAAAACGGTAGAAAGGGGGGGTTTGAATAACGTTTTCAGTACAAAACTTCCACCTTAAAGATTTTGACAAATCTTTCGATAACTTAAGTGCTAAAGATAAGAGATAGAGAAACACACAAGGATTTTATCCTGGTTCACTTGATAAATCACTCAAGCTACTCCAGTCCACCCGTTAAGGTGATTTCTTCCTTCTTAGAATGAAGGCAATCCACTAATCAGGTAAGAGTTACAACTGCACTTGAAACCTACAAGTGACTAACAATTACACTGACTTAGCTCACACTAAGATTCACTCTCTTAGTCTTCTCTAGGATCCGATCAACCTTGATCTCCTAAAGGAACTAAACAAACTGTTTATCAAAGAAATGTTTACAAGAGATTTGCTTCTAAAAAGCTAATAGTAAACTCAATGAATTTCAGATGAAAGAAAGCTTAGAATATTTTTGATATGTCTTGCGCGTATGTGTTGCTTCTTCTAGCCGCTTCTTTCAATCTTCAGCCTCTATATATACTCCAAGGATTAGGGTTGAGCGTTGCATGGGAAATGCTACCGTTGGAGGGCAGTTCTGGAAAATCCAGCTTCTGCTGTGGCTGAGAACGTTAGGTAGGTCATCAGGAAGGTACACTTGCTTTTGTACTTGGATAGCGACTTGACCTTTTAACCTAGGAGACTTCTGATCAGAGGAATGCTTCGTATTGGAACTTGTGAAGCCGGTTGATCAGAGTCAGAGGGAAAGCACAGATCCTCTGACCATTGTATCTTCTGATTCTGAACTCAGAGGGAAGAACATGGCCTTCAGAGTTTCTTGCTTCTGGACTTCAGAGTTTCCACTATTCAGCTTCTGGATCTTCAGAGTCTTCTACACCATCAGAACATCTGAACCTTCAGTGTTTCTTGGTTATCAGAACTTCTGGATCTTCAGAGCTTCTAGCGACTGAGTCCACATCAGAGTTTGTATAGCTTCAGAACTTCTGAAGCTTTTCCACTGTTCATACTGAACATGGTGAATGCGAAAGCGTTGCTTGGGTTACCCTTTATACACAGTGCTTCTGATTTGTGTGAGATTGAGTTTGTAAGATCAAGTTTTGATCTAGTAGTACAACTCTATGTTTTGATGATTACAAGTTAACCTTTTGATATGAACAATTGTGGTACTCTAACGTGTTTTTCTGAGTGTGCTATTTACAGGCTCTGACCTCAACTCAATCTCGCACAAATCAGAAGCACTGTGTATAAAGGGTAACCCAAGCAACGCTTTCGCATTCACCATGTTCAGTATGAACAGTGGAAAAGCTTCAGAAGTTCTGAAGCCATACAAACTCTGATGTGGACTTAGTCGCTAGAAGCTCTGAAGATCCAGAAGTTCTGATAACCAAGAAACACTGAAGGTTCAGATGTTCTGATGGTGCAGAAGACTCTGAAGATCCAGAAGCTGAATAGTGGAAACTCTGAAGTCCAGAAGCAAGAAACTCTGAAGGCCATGTTCTTCCCTCTGAGTTCAGAATCAGAAGATACAATGGTCAGAGGATCTGTGCTTTCCCTCTGACTCTGATCAACCGGCTTCACAAGTTCCAATATGAAGTATTCCCCTGATCAGAAGTCTCCTAGGTTAAAAGGTCAAGTCGCTATCCAAGTACAAAAGCAAGTGTACCTTCCTGACGACCTACCTAACGTTCTCAGCCACAGCAGAAGCTGGATTTTCCAGAACTGCCCTCCAACGGTAGCATTTCCCATGCAACGCTCAACCCTAATCCTTGGAGTATATATAGAGGCTGAAGATTGAAAGAAGCGGCCAGAAAAATAGCAAGAAGCAATACACACGCGCAAGACATATTCAAAAATATTCTAAGCTTTCTTTCATCTTGTAATTTATTTAGTTTACACTCAGCTTATTTAGAAGCAAACCCTTGTAAACACCAACCTCAAACAGTTGTTTAATTTTCCTTAAGGGACCGGGTAGGTCAGTATCCTTAAGAAGACTAAGAGAGTGAATCTTAGTGGTAGTTCCTTTAGGAGATCAAGGTTGATCGGATCCTAGAGAAGACTAAGAGAGTGAATCTTAGTGTGAGCTAAGTCAGTGTAATTGTTAGTCACTTGTAGGTTTCAAGTGCAGTTGTAACTCTTACCTGATTAGTGGATTGCCTTCATTCTAAGAAGGAAGAAATCACCTTAACGGGTGGACTGGAGTAGCTTGAGGGATTTATCAAGTGAACCAGGATAAAATCCTTGTGTGCTCTTCTATCTCTTATCTTTAGCACTTAAGTTCTCGAAAGATTTGTCTAAATCTTTAAGGTGGTAGTTTTGTACTGAAAACGTTATTCAAACCCCCCCTTTCTACCGTTTTTCATACCTTCAATTGGTATCAGAGCGCAAGTTCTGATTACCACACCTAACAGTGTTCAGTGATCCGGGCCGGTGTGAAAAACAATGGCTGCCACCACCAGTGAAACTCAAAGAGATGGTTACAACGCAAAGCCTCCTATGTTCGATGGTCAAAGGTTCGAATATTGGAAAGATAGACTGGAAAGTTTCTTTCTGGGTTTCGATGCAGATCTCTGGGATATTATTGTGGATGGCTATGAGCGTCCAGTTGATGCAGATGGCAAGAAGATCCCAAGGTCAGAGATGACTGCAGATCAAAAGAAGCTGTACTCACAACATCACAAAGCAAGAGCAATTCTTCTAAGTGCTATTTCCTATGAGGAGTACCAGAAGATTACAGATCGTGAGTTTGCTAAAGGCATTTTTGATTCTCTGAAGATGTCTCATGAAGGAAACAAGAAAGTCAAAGAATCAAAGGCATTGTCTTTGATCCAAAAGTATGAATCCTTCATCATGGAGCCAAATGAGTCCATTGAAGAAATGTTCTCCAGATTTCAACTGCTTGTAGCTGGCATACGACCTCTCAACAAGAGCTACACAACAAAAGATCATGTCATAAGGGTCATCAGGTGTCTTCCTGAAAGTTGGATGCCTTTGGTGACTTCAATAGAGCTCACGAGAGATGTTGAGAATATGAGTTTAGAAGAACTCATCAGCATTTTGAAATGCCATGAGCTGAAGCGCTCAGAGATGCAAGATATAAGGAAAAAGTCCATAGCCTTGAAATCCAAATCTGAAAAGGCTAAAGTTGAGAAGTCAAAGGCTCTCCAAGCTGAAGAAGAAGAATCTGAAGAAGCATCAGAAGACTCTGATGAAGATGAGCTGACTCTGATCTCCAAGAGACTCAACCGCATCTGGAAGCACAGGCAGAGCAAGTTCAAAGGCTCTGGAAAGGCAAGAGGAAAGTCTGAATCCTCAGGTCAGAAGAAGTCATCAATCAAGGAAGTCACTTGCTTTGAGTGCAAAGAATCAGGGCACTACAAAAGTGACTGTCCAAAATTGAAGAAGGACAAGAAGCCAAAGAAGCACTTCAAGACCAAGAAGAGTCTGATGGTGACATTTGATGAATCAGAGTCAGAGGATGTTGACTCTGATGGTGAAGTCCAAGGACTCATGGCCATTATCAAAGACAAAGGAGCAGAGTCAAAGGAAGCTGTTGACTCTGACTCAGAATCAGAAGGAGATCCTAACTCAGACGATGAAAATGAGGTATTTGCTTCTTTCTCTACCTCTGAACTGAAACATGCTTTGTCTGATATCATGGATAAGTATAACTCCTTATTGTCTAAGCATAAAAAGTTGAAAAAGAACTTATCTGCTGTCTCCAAGACTCCTTCTGAACATGAGAAAATTATTTCTGATTTGAAAAATGAAAATCATGCTTTGGTAAATTCTAACTCTGTGCTTAAGAACCAGATTGCTAAGTTAGAAGAAATTGTTGCCTGTGATGCCTCTGATTGTAGAAATGAATCTAAGTATGAAAAGTCTTTTCAAAGATTCCTAGCTAAAAGCGTGGATAGAAGCTTAATGGCTTCAATGATCTATGGCGTAAGCAGAAATGGAATGCATGGCATTGGCTATTCTAAACCAATTAGAAATGAGCCTTCTGTGTCTAAAGCTAAATCCTTGTATGAATGCTTTGTTCCCTCTGGTACCATATTGCCTGATCCTGTACCTGCTAAAGTTGCTAAACATCCTCTTAAAAAGGGATCCTTCTCTATGACTAAATATCATGCAAATATTCCTTTAAAATATTATGTTGAGACACCCAAGGTGATCAGAACCTCTGGGGTAACTAACAAAAGAGGACCCAGAAAGTGGGTACCTAAGGACAAAATTATCTATGTTGCAGATATCCTTGATAGCTCCACTGAAACACCAATCATGGTATCTGGACAGTGGATGCTCGCGTCACATGACGGGAGAAAAGCGTATGTTCCGAGAGCTGAAACTTAAGCCTGGAGGCGAAGTTGGCTTCGGAGGAAATGAAAAGGGTAAAATTATTGGTACTGGCACTATTTGTGTAGATAGTAGTCCATGCATTGATAATGTTTTATTGGTAGACGGCTTAACACATAACTTATTGTCTATAAGTCAATTAGCTGACAAGGGTTATGATGTTATATTCAATCAAAAGTCCTGCCGTGCTGTAAGTCAGATCGATGGCTCTGTTCTGTTTAACAGCAAGAGGAAGAACAACATTTATAAGATCAGATTATCTGAGTTGGAGGCTCAGAATGTGAAGTGCCTTCTGTCTGTTAATGAAGAGCAGTGGGTATGGCATAGACGGTTAGGGCATGCCAGTATGAGAAAGATTTCTCAGCTGAGCAAGCTAAACCTTGTCAGGGGCTTACCCAATCTGAAGTTCGCTTCAGACGCTCTTTGTGAAGCATGTCAGAAAGGCAAATTCACAAAAGTCCCTTTCAAGGCAAAGAATGTTGTCTCAACCTCAAGGCCGTTAGAACTTCTGCATATCGACCTGTTTGGACCAGTGAAAACTGAGTCTATAGGTGGCAAGAGATATGGGATGGTTATCGTTGATGACTATAGCCGCTGGACATGGGTAAAGTTTCTAACCCGCAAGGATGAGTCTCATGCTGTGTTCTCTACCTTCATTGCTCAAGTGCAAAACGAGAAGGCTTGTAGGATTGTGCGTGTCAGAAGTGACCATGGTGGAGAGTTTGAGAATGACAAGTTTGAGAGTCTGTTTGATTCCTATGGAATTGCACATGATTTCTCTTGTCCCAGAACTCCTCAACAAAATGGTGTTGTTGAGAGGAAGAACAGAACTCTTCAGGAGATGGCTAGAACCATGCTCCAAGAAACTGGCATGGCTAAGCACTTTTGGGCAGAGGCAGTAAATACAGCATGTTACATTCAGAACAGAATCTCTGTGAGACCAATTCTGAATAAGACTCCTTATGAATTGTGGAAGAACATAAAACCCAACATTTCTTATTTTCATCCTTTTGGCTGTGTTTGTTATGTTCTCAATACTAAGGATAGATTGCATAAATTTGATGCTAAGTCTTCTAAGTGTCTATTATTTGGTTATTCTGATAGATCTAAAGGTTTTAGATTTTATAATACTGATGCTAAGACTATTGAAGAATCTATTCATGTTAGATTTGATGATAAGCTTGACTCTGACCAGTCAAAGCTAGTTGAAAAGTTTGCAGATTTAAGCATTAATGTTTCTGACAAAGGCAAAGCTCCAGAGGAAGTTGAGCCAGAGGAAGATGAACCAGAGGAAGAAGCTGGTCCCTCTAACTCACAAACTCTGAAGAAGAGCAGAATCACTGCAGCTCATCCTAAGGAATTGATTCTGGGCAACAAAGATGAACCAGTCAGAACCAGATCTGCCTTCAGACCCTCTGAAGAGACCTTGCTGAGTCTGAAAGGATTGGTGTCCTTAATTGAACCCAAGTCCATAGATGAAGCTCTTCAGGACAAGGATTGGATTCTGGCCATGGAAGAAGAATTGAATCAATTTTCCAAGAACGATGTTTGGAGCTTAGTGAAGAAGCCTGAGAATGTCCATGTCATTGGAACGAAATGGGTATTCAGAAACAAGCTGAATGAGAAAGGAGATGTAGTCAGAAACAAGGCAAGGCTAGTTGCTCAAGGCTACAGCCAGCAAGAAGGAATAGACTACACTGAAACATTTGCTCCGGTAGCAAGACTGGAGGCAATCAGACTGTTGATCTCTTACTCAGTAAATCACAACATAGTTCTACATCAGATGGACGTAAAGAGTGCCTTCCTAAATGGTTATATCTCAGAGGAAGTCTATGTTCATCAACCCCCAGGTTTTGAAGATGAAAAGAAACCAGACCATGTGTTCAAATTGAAGAAATCACTCTACGGTCTGAAGCAAGCTCCCAGAGCATGGTATGAGAGACTTAGCTCATTCCTTCTGGAGAATGAGTTTGTAAGGGGTAAAGTAGATACAACTCTCTTTTGCAAGACTTATAAAGATGATATCTTGATTGTGCAAATTTATGTTGATGATATTATATTTGGTTCTGCTAATCAATCTCTATGCAAAGAATTTTCTGAGATGATGCAGGCTGAATTTGAGATGAGTATGATGGGAGAATTAAAGTACTTTCTGGGAATACAAGTTGATCAAACACCAGAAGGAACATATATCCATCAGAGCAAGTACACTAAAGAACTTCTGAAGAAGTTCAATATGCTGGAATCTACAGTGGCCAAGACTCCAATGCATCCTACATGCATTCTGGAGAAAGAAGATAAAAGTGGTAAAGTATGTCAGAAGCTCTATCGTGGAATGATAGGTTCACTTCTATACTTAACTGCATCTAGGCCAGACATATTATTTAGTGTTCACTTATGTGCTCGTTTCCAATCAGATCCAAGGGAAACCCACTTAACTGCTGTTAAGAGGATCCTAAGGTATCTGAAACGCACCACTAACCTTGGCTTGATGTATAAGAAAACATCAGAGTATAAGCTTTCAGGTTATTGTGATGCTGATTATGCTGGAGATAGAACAGAAAGAAAAAGTACTTCTGGAAATTGTCAATTTCTGGGAGGCAATCTAGTCTCATGGGCAAGCAAGAGGCAATCAACCATTGCACTATCAACTGCAGAGGCAGAATATATCTCAGCAGCAATATGCAGCACTCAGATGCTCTGGATGAAACATCAGCTGGAGGATTATCAGATCCTTGAGAGCAATATCCCAATCTATTGTGATAACACTGCTGCAATCTCATTGAGTAAGAATCCTATCTTGCATTCAAGGGCAAAGCACATTGAGGTAAAGTATCATTTTATTAGAGATTATGTACAGAAGGGCGTACTTCTTCTGAAGTTTGTTGATACTGACCATCAATGGGCAGATATCTTTACAAAGCCCTTAGCTGAAGATAGATTTAATTTTATTCTGAAAAATCTAAACATGGACTTTTGTCCAGAGTGAAGATGGATCAGAACCTCTGACTATGATACTTCTTGATCAGAAGATGTCTAGTCCAGAAGGTAACTCAATCAGAGTGTGTGTGCCCACTGGTACTGACTCTGAAGCTGAGACAACAACACGTGCGTCAGAATTTCTGATGCATAGTTCCTTGTGCCCGTGTGACAGTCTGTTATGATTGCGTGTAGATATGCTTATCTCCTGTGTGTGATTGTGTATTTTACTGTTACTATCTATCTTTAATTTTCAACCGTTGATCTTAAAGTGCTTTTTGAATCAACAACGGTTATTTGATAAAACCCACTATACACACACGTTCTCTCTCACTTCCGGTTTTCACTCTCGCACTCTCTGCTTTTTAAAACCGCCTTTCTCTCGAATTCTCTCTCGATCTCTCTTCATCCTTCAAACTTCATCTTCTACCTCAAACCTTCAACCTCTTCAAAATGGTGAGACAAACCAGAAGATCTACTGCAGATGCACCTCAGTTCCCTCACATGGTAGTCGGGTTGGCAACGGGTCAAAGGGGTTCTGAGAACCCGGCACAAGAACAAGCTCAAGCGCCAGAGCAGAGTGTTCCAATTGCAGAACGGGGCTGTGCCGTTCACTGTGTTTATCCTCCTGAGGAACTCCAAGTCCTGGCAGAATGGAGATTCAACCTCGACAACTTGGCTGCAAATGGGTTTGATCTTCGTCCTGAAGTCCAAGCTCAAGGTTGGGGAAACTACTTCAATCGACTTCGAGGACCGGTGTATGAGAAGCTGGTAAAGGAATTCTGGAAGCACGCCGACTGTGATGATACTCAGGTGGTCTCTTACATACTGGGCAGGAAGATCATCATCACGGAGAAGTCATTCGTGAATCTGCTAGGTGCAGAAACTGCTTGTGGGTATCGGTTCCAACTGACGGAATCGAAGCTGAAATCCAGAACCAAGGACATCGTCAACAAGGCCCTGTACACCACCTTCAAACCGGGCAAGACGAGTTACAAGGTGATGGACCTTCACCCCAAACTGAGAATCTGGCACAAGATCCTGCTCAACTGCATCAATCAGCGACCAAAGGGCAGTTCTCCAGACTACATCAACTTCAACCAGAAGGCGATGTTGTTCTTCATCCAAGATCAGGAGAAGATCTGCCTTCCTTACTTCCTGTTCTCCTATTTGAAGGAATGCATCCGGAAGTCTCGCACCACCGCCTCCATCAAGTCTGCAATCAAATATATCCCTTTTGGGAGGCTGCTCTCAGACTTTTTCATTGAAAGCAACTTGGTGCAAGATTTGATCGATGCTGGTTGCACAGAGGACTTGAGCACAATTGTCAGTGATGTCTTCACTGCAAATTCTTTGAAGAAGATGGGCTTAATCCAGAAGAAGATTGCTCCTGCTCACGAAGACACATCTTCTGAGATCAGAGGAAGAAGAATGCCTCTGAATGACTACCCTCTGTGGACTCAAGCAGACCATCCTGACGCCATCAGATGCTATGTTGAAGACCTCAGGGCTCAAGGATTCGAGATTGACCTTGATGATTTTGTCAGCAGACTTCCACCAGCACCAGAGTTTTCCTCTCCTCCCAAGAAGAAAACCAAGAGGAAGATGGTTCTGGAAGAATCCTCAGAGGAATCTGATGTCCCTCTGGTCAAGAAGCCGAAGAGCAAGCCTGCTGATGATGATGGTGATGATAGTGAGGATGGTCCTCCTAAGAAGAAGCAGAAGAAAGTCAGAATCGTGGTGAAGCCTACTCGGGTGGAACCAGCTGCTGCAGCGGTCAGAAGAACTGAAGCTCCTGCCAGAGTGACTCGATCATCAGCACATTCAAGTAAGCCTGCACTTGCCTCTGATGATGATTTGAATTTATTTGATGCACTTCCAATTTCTGCCTTACTTCAACACTCCTCAAATCCCCTCACTCCTATTCCTGAATCCCAGCCAGCCGCACAAACCACCACTCCACCACATTCCCCAAGATCTTCCTTCTTTCAACCTTCTCCTACTGAAGCACCTCTCTGGAATTTGCTTCAGCACCAAACCTCTAGGTCAGAAGATCCAACCTCTCTCCTTACCATTCCATATGATCCCTTATCTTCTGAACCCATCATCCAAAACCAACCCGAGCCCAACCAAACAGAACCACAACCCAGAACGTCTGATCACTCTGCTCCCAGAGCATCAGCACGTCCTGCCGCCAGAACCACGGATACAGACTCTTCAACAGCCTTCACCCCTGTATCCTTCCCCATCAATGTTATTGACTCTCCTCCCTCCAATACCTCTGAATCAATTAGAAAATTCATGGAGGTTAGGAAAGAGAAGGTATCTGCCTTGGAAGAATATTACCTTACCTGTCCAAGCCCTAGGCAATATCCTGGCCCTAGACCTGAACGTCTAGTTGACCCAGATGACCCTATCTTGGCCAATCCTATCCAAGAGGCAGATCCCTTAGTCCAACAAGCTCACCCTGTTCCTGACCAACAAGAGCCAATTCAACCAGACCCTGAACCTGAACAATCAGTGTCTAACCAATCCTCGGTTAGATCACCTCACCCTCTGGTTGAAACTTCAGACCCTCACCGTGGAACCTCTGAACCCAATGCTCCCATAATTAACATTGGTTCTCCACAAGGTGCCTCTGAAGCTCATAGCAGCAATCACCCAGCCTCTCCTGAAACCAACCTCTCCATCATTCCCTATACTCACCTTCAACCCACATCTCTCTCTGAGTGCATCAATATCTTCAATCATGAAGCCTCCTTGAGGCTCCGCAATGTGCACGGTCAGACTGACCTCAGTGAGAATGTTGAACATGTGGCTGATGAGTGGAACAATTTGAGCACTTGGCTAGTGGCTCAGTTTCCAGTTATGATGCAGCTCCTGCATGCAGAGGGAAGTCAGAGCGTTGAGGCTGCAAAGCAAAGGTTTGCTAGAAGGGTGGCTCTTCATGAACTAGAACAGAGAAACAAGCTTCTTGAAGCTATTGAAGAAGCCAAGAGAAAGAAGGCTCAAGCAGAAGAAGCTGCACGTCTAGCAGCAGCTCAGGCTGAACAAGCCAGACTTGAGGCAGAGCGTCTTGAAGCTGAGGCTGAGGCAGAGCGACTTGCACCAGTTATGTTTACTCCTGCTGCTTCTGCTTCCATTCCAGAACCTCAAGCTGCTCAGAATGTTCCTTCCAGCTCTACTCAGACAAGCTCATCCAGACTCGACATCATGGAACAACGTCTTGATACTCATGAATCCATGCTGATTGAGATGAAGCAAATGATGATGGAACTTCTGCGACGCACTGACAAACCTTAGTCTTAGGATCTCTTCTTTTTCATCTTTCGTTCACTTTGTTTTCCTTTTTGTTAAACTCTATTTCTTGTTTATTTACTTATTTTAATTTGTTCGTTTGTGATTCTATATGCATATATATATATATATATATCTTTGTGTCACACATGTTTGCAAAACTCGTTTTATTTATAACTTGTTCTATGTTTACATCATAATTCTTTACATCATATAATCTAGAATGGAGGATCCCTCCTCATTCTTCTGCACTCCTGGCGCTGCTCTGACCTATCCTTCTCCAGACGCTCCAGTACATGCTGGATGTTGTTGAGTCTGACCTCTAGCTCATCTTTCTCCAGAATCTCTTCTGAAGTCCTGAGCTTCTCTTCCAAACTCTCTTTTTCTTCCAGCAGCTTGAGTTCAAGCCGGCTGAGTTCTTGTACCTCCTCCACGAAGGCAAGAAATTCCTTCAGGTCCCTCTCCAACTCTGGACGCAGGTCCTCTTCCAGCAGTGTCCGTGTCAGCTCCGCGATGGTAGTTTCAACCTTTGGATGCCTGATATTCAGGAACAAGTCCTCTTCCAAGGCCTTCTTCCTCAGCTGTTCTAGTGCTACGTTGTATGATGCCATTTTTTTCTTTTCTGAAAATTATTCGAGGTGTGAAGCTTACCTTTCTCTCCAACGCTTTTTATAGGCTTCACTTTCTCTCTGACAGTTAATGCTCTTACAGTTTCTCGAGGTTAAGTTCTTGGTAACTGACCCTTCTATTTACTCACTTGACCGGTGGTAAACGCTCATCCCTTGCATTAACTCTTCTATTTATTTTCGCCTAACTCTGATTCTTACATCGTTTTCTTTTTCTTTCAAACTTAGACCTTCTCTAAGGGGGAGTACCTTGTACTTCAAGCTAAGTTTTTCACACCCCAAGCTTTTTGCTTATGACAAAAAGGGGGAGTAAACCCAGTTTTTGATGTGTAAGATGTGTTAGTGTGACTTATTTTTCTTTTCGAGATTTTAAGAGTTCCACCTTCATGACCATAGATGTGTCACTGGGCAAATACAAGGAATACATTTCACTTCTTCTGAAGTGATTCTAAGTAGACTCTGATACCCAAGACTCTGATACCTTGTCCATCACTCTGATCACTTATGCGCTCTGATTATTCGTTTTTCATCTATGTCATAAGCTTTTCACTCTGAACTCTTATATGTTTTAGCTCAGAATCTAGACTTTACTAACGTTTTCATCAAGTATTAGATTCAGGGGGAGCTAAGCTCAGAATCAAGCAGTGACTTGAATTCAGTATGAGCAAGATAAACTATTCACATCAGGATAAGTCTTATTCTATATCTCTAAACTCTGAGTGAATTCAGTTTAATGTTTAAGAATTGTTCATCAAAAATCTTAGTTTTGTCATCATCAAAAAGGGGGAGATTGTAAGATCAAGTTTTGATCTAGTAGTACAACTCTATGTTTTGATGATTACAAGTTAACCTTTTGATATGAACAATTGTGGTACTCTAACGTGTTTTTCTGAGTGTGCTATTTACAGGCTCTGACCTCAACTCAATCTCACACAAATCAGAAGCACTGTGTATAAAGGGTAACCCAAGCAACGCTTTCGCATTCACCATGTTCAGTATGAACAGTGGAAAAGCTTCAGAAGTTCTGAAGCCATACAAACTCTGATGTGGACTTAGTCGCTAGAAGCTCTGAAGATCCAGAAGTTCTGATAACCAAGAAACACTGAAGGTTCAGATGTTCTGATGGTGCAGAAGACTCTGAAGATCCAGAAGCTGAATAGTGGAAACTCTGAAGTCCAGAAGCAAGAAACTCTGAAGGCCATGTTCTTCCCTCTGAGTTCAGAATCAGAAGATACAATGGTCAGAGGATCTGTGCTTTCCCTCTGACTCTGATCAACCGGCTTCACAAGTTCCAATATGAAGTATTCCCCTGATCAGAAGTCTCCTAGGTTAAAAGGTCAAGTCGCTATCCAAGTACAAAAGCAAGTGTACCTTCCTGACGACCTACCTAACGTTCTCAGCCACAGCAGAAGCTGGATTTTCCAGAACTGCCCTCCAACGGTAGCATTTCCCATGCAACGCTCAACCCTAATCCTTGGAGTATATATAGAGGCTGAAGATTGAAAGAAGCGGCCAGAAAAATAGCAAGAAGCAATACACACGCGCAAGACATATTCAAAAATATTCTAAGCTTTCTTTCATCTTGTAATTTATTTAGTTTACACTCAGCTTATTTAGAAGCAAACCCTTGTAAACACCAACCTCAAACAGTTGTTTAATTTTCCTTAAGGGACCGGGTAGGTCAGTATCCTTAAGAAGACTAAGAGAGTGAATCTTAGTGGTAGTTCCTTTAGGAGATCAAGGTTGATCGGATCCTAGAGAAGACTAAGAGAGTGAATCTTAGTGTGAGCTAAGTCAGTGTAATTGTTACTCACTTGTAGGTTTCAAGTGCAGTTGTAACTCTTACCTGATTAGTGGATTGCCTTCATTCTAAGAAGGAAGAAATCACCTTAACGGGTGGACTGGAGTAGCTTGAGGGATTTATCAAGTGAACCAGGATAAAATCCTTGTGTGCTCTTCTATCTCTTATCTTTAGCACTTAAGTTCTCGAAAGATTTGTCTAAATCTTTAAGGTGGTAGTTTTGTACTGAAAACGTTATTCAAACCCCCCCTTTCTACCGTTTTTCATACCTTCAGAGTTGAGGTCAGAGCCTGTAAATAGCACACTCAGAAAAACACGTTAGAGTACCACAATTGTTCATATCAAAAGATTAACTTGTAATCATCAAAACATAGAGTTGTACTACTCGATCAAAACTTGATCTTACAATCTCCCCCTTTTTGATGATGACAAAACTAAAATTTTTGATGAACAATTCTTAAACATTAAACTGAATTCACTCAGAGTTTAGAGATATAGAATAAGACTTATCCTGATGTGAATAGTTTATCTTGCTCATTCTGAATTCAAGTCACTGCTTGATTCTGAGCTTAGCTCCCCCTGAATCTAATACTTGATGAAAACGTTAGTAAAGTCTAGATTCTGAGCTAAATAATATAAGAGTTCAGAGTGAAAAACTTATGACATAGATGAAAAACGAATAATCAGAGCGCATAAGTGATCAGAGTCATGGACAAGGTATCTGAGTCTTGGGTATCAGAGTCAACTTAGAATCACTTCAGAAGAAGTGAAATGTATTCCTTGTATTTGCCCAGTGACACATCTATGGTCATGAAGGTGGAACTCTTAAAATCTCCAAAAGAAAAATAAATCACACTAACACATCTTACACATCAAAAACTGGGTTTACTCCCCCTTTTTGTCATAAGCAAAAAGCCTGGGGTGTGAAAAACTGAGCTTGAAGGACAAGGTACTCCCCCTTAGAGAAGGTCTAAGTTTAAAGAAAACGAAAACGATGTAAGAATCAGAGTTAGGCGAAATAAATAAAAGAGTTAATGCAAGGGATGAACGTTTACCACCGGTCAAGTGAGTAAATAGAAGGGTCAGTTACCAAGAACTTAACCTCGAGAAACTGTAGGAGCATTAACTTGCAGAGAGAAAGTGAAGCCTATAAAAAGCGTTGGAGAGAAAGGTAAGCTTCACACCTCGAATAATTTTCAGTAAAAAAGAATGGCATCATACAACGTAGCACTAGAAGAGCTGAGGAAGAAGGCCTTTGAAGAGGACTTGTTCCTGAACATCAGGCATCCAGAGGGTACAACGACCATCTCGGAGCTAACACGGACACTGCTGGAAGAGGACCTGCGTCCAGAGTTGGAGAGAGACCTGAAGGAATTTCTTGCCTTCGTGGAGGAGGTGCAAGAACTCAGCCGGCTTGAACTCAAGCTGCTGGAAGAGAAAGAGTGTTTGGAAGAGAAGCTCAAGACTTCAGAAGAGATTCTGGAGAGGGATGAGCTAAAGAACAGGCTCAGCAACATCCAGCATGTACTGGAGCATCTGGAGAAAGATAGGTCAGAGCAGCGCCAGGAGTGCAGAAGAATGAGGAGAGATCCTCCATTCTAGACTTTTTAGGGAAGTAATGTATGATGTAAACATAAAAAGATTATGAATAAAACGAGTTTAGCAAACATATGTGTCACAAGTAAATAGATATGCATATATAATCACAAACGAACAAATTAAAAAGGGAACAGAGTTTAACAAAAGGAAAACAATGTTATCGAAAAAGAACAAAAAGAAGAGATCCTAAAACTAAGGTTTGTCAGTGCGTCGCAGAAGTTCCATCATCATGTGCTTCATCTCAATCAGCATGGATTCATGAGTGTCAAGACGTTGTTCCATGATGTCGAGTCTGGATGAGCTTGGCTGAGTAGAACTGGAAGGAACATTCTGAGCAGCTTGAGGATCTGGAATGGAAGCAGAAGCAGCAGGAGTAAACACAACTGGTGCAAGTGCTTTGCATCTAAGAGCTTCAGCCTCAGCTTCAAGTCGCTCTGCCTCAAGTCTGGCTTGTTCAGCTTGAGCTGCTGCCTGACGTGCAGCTTCTTCTGCTTGTTCTTTCTTTCTCTTGGCTTCTTCAATAGCTTCAAGAAGCTTATTTCTCTGTTCTTGTTCATGAAGAGCCACCCTTCGAGCAAACCTTTGCTTTGCAGCCTCAATGCTCTGACTTCCCTCTGCATGCAAGAGCTGCATCATAATTGGAACTTGAGCCACTAGCCAAGTGCTCAGATTGTTCCACTCATCAGCCACACTTTCAGCATTCTCACTGAGGTCAGTCTGACCGTGCACATTGCGGAGCCTCAAGGAGGCTTCATGATAGAAAATATTGATGCACTCAGAGAGAGAGGTGGGTTGAAGGTGAGTATAGGGAATTATGGAGAGGTTGGTTTCAGGAGAGGCTGGGTGATTGCTGCTATGAGCTTCAGAGGCACCTTGTGGAGAACCAATGTTAATCATGGGAGCATTGGGTTCAGAGGTTCCAAGGTGAGGGTCTGAAGTTTCAACCAGAGGATGAGGTGATCTAACCGAGGATTGGTTAGGGACATGGTGAGCTTGTTGAACCAAGGGGTCTGCCTCTTGTAAAGGATTAGCCAAGATAGGTTCATCTGGGTCTACTAGACGTTCAGGTCTAGGGCCAGGATATCTCCTAGGGCTTGGACAAGTTAGGTAATATTCTTCCAAGGTAGACACCTTTTCTTTTCTGACCTCCATGAATTTTCTAATGGATTCAGAGTTATTGGAGGGAGAAGAATCAGCAACATTGATTGGGAAGGATACAGGTGTAAAGGCTGTTGAAGAGTCTGTATCCGTGGTTTTGGCAGCAGGACGTTCTGATGCTCTAGGAGCAGAGTGATCAGACGTTCTGGGTTGTGGTTCTGTTTGGTTGGGCTCGGGTTGGTCATGGATGATGGGTTCAGAGGATAATGGGTCGTACGGAATGGTGAGTAGAGAGGTTGGTTCTTCTGACCTAGAGGGTTGGTTCTGAAGCAAATTCCAGAGAGGTGCTTCAGTAGGAGAAGGTTGAAAGAAGGAAGATCTTGGGGAATGTGGTGGTTTGTGCGGCTGGCTGGGATTCAGGAATAGGAGTGAGGGGATTGGAGGAGTGTTTGAGCATAGCAGAAATAGGGAGTGCATCAAATAAATTCAAATCATCATCAGAAGCAAGTGCAGGCTTACTTGAATGTGCTGATGATCGAGTCACTCTGGCAGGAGGTTCAGTCCTTCTGACCACTTCAGCAGCTGGTTCCACCCGAGTAGGCTTCACCACGATTCTGACTTTCTTCTTCTTCTTCTTGGGAGGACCATCCTCACTATCACTATCATCACCATCATCAGGTTTTCTCTTTGTCTTCTTGACCAGAGGGACATCAGATTCCTCAGAAGATTCGTCCAGAACCATCTTCCTCTGAGCTTTCTTCTTGGGAGGAGAAGGAAACTCTGGAGCTGGTGGTGGTCTGCTGACGAAATCATCAAGGTCAATTTCGAATCCTTGAGCCCTGAGATCTTCAACATAGCATCTGATGGCGTCAGGATTGTCTGCTTGAGTCCACAGAGGGTAGTCAGTCAGAGGCATTCTTCTTCCTCTGATTTCAGAAGATGTGTCTTCATGAGCAGGAGCAATCTTCTTCTGGACCAAACCCATCTTCTTCAGAGAATTTGCAGTGAAGACATCACTGACAATGGTGCTCAAATCCTCTGTGCAACCAGCATTGATCAAATCTTGCACCAAGTTGCTTTCAATGAGAAAGTATGAGAGCAGCCTCCCAAAAGGGATATATTTGATTGCAGACTTGATGGAGGCGGTGGTGCGAGACTTCCGGATGCATTCCTTCAAGTAGGAGAACAGGAAGTAGGGAAGGCAGATCTTCTCCTGATTTTGGATGAAGAACAACATCGCCTTCTGGTTGAAGTTGATGTAGTCTGGGGAACTGCCCTTCGGTCTCTGGTTTATGCAGTTGAGCAGGATCTTGTGCCAGATCCTGAGTTTGGGGTGAAGATCCATCACCTTGTAACTCGTCTTGCCCGGTTTGAAGGTAGTGTACAGAGCCTGGTTGACTATGTCCTTGGTGCTGGGTTTCAGCTTCGATTCCGTCAGTTGGAACCGATACCCATAAGAAGTTTCTGCACCTAGCAGATTCACGAATGACTTCTCCGTGATGATGATCTTTCTGCCAAGAATGTGAGAGACCACTTGAGTATCATCGCAGTCTGCGTGCTTCCAGAATTCCTTTACCAGTTTCTCATACACCGGTCCTCGAAGTCGGTTGAAGTAATTTCCCCAACCTTGAGCTTGGACTTCAGGACGAAGATCAAACCCATTTGTAGCCAAGTTGTCGAGGTTGAATCTCCATTCTGCCAGGACTTGGAGTTCCTCAGGAGGATAAACACAGTGAACGGCACAGCCCCGTTCTGCAATTGGAACACTCTGTTCTTGAGCTTGAACTTGTTCTTGAGTTGGATTCTCAGAGCCCCTTTGACCCGTTGCAAGACCAACTACCATGTGAGGGAACTGAGGTGCATCTGCAGTAGATCTTCTGGTTTGTCTCACCATTTTGAAGAGGTTGAAGGTTTGAGGTAGAAGATGAAGGTTGAAAGATGAAGAGAGATCGAGAGAGAAATCGAGAAAAAAGGCGGTTTTGAAAAGCAGAGAGAGCGAGAGTGAAAACCGGAAGTGAAAGAGAACGTGTGTGTATAGTGGGTTTTATCAAATAATCGTTGTTGATTCAAAAAGCACTTTAAGATCAACGGCTGAAAATTAAAGATAGATAGTAACAGTAAAATACACAATCACACACAGGAGATAAGCATATCTACACGCAATCATAACAGACTGTCACACGGGCACAAGGAACTATGCATCAGAAATTCTGACGCACATGTTGTTGTCTCAGCTTCAGAGTCAGTACCAGTGGGCACACACACTCTGATTGAGTTACCTTCTGGACTAGACATCTTCTGATCAAGAAGTATCATAGTCAGAGGTTCTGATCCATCTTCACTCTGGACAAAAGTCCATGTTTAGATTTTTCAGAATAAAATTAAATCTATCCTCTGCTAAGGGCTTTGTAAAGATATCTGCCCATTGATGGTCAGTATCAACAAACTTCAGAAGAAGTACGCCCTTCTGCACATAATCTCTAATAAAGTGATACTTTACCTCAATGTGCTTTGCCCTTGAATGTAGGATAGGATTCTTACTCAATGAGATTGCAGCAGTGTTATCACAATAGATTGGGATATTGCTCTCAAGGATCTGATAATCCTCCAGCTGATGTTTCATCCAGAGCATCTGAGTGCTGAAGGTATGAAAAACGGTAGAAAGGGGGGGTTTGAATAACGTTTTCAGAACAAAACTTCCACCTTAAAGATTTAGACAAATCTTTCGAGAACTTAAGTGCTAAAGATAAGAGATAGAAAAGCACACAAGGATTTTATCCTGGTTCACTTGATAAATCACTCAAGCTACTCCAGTCCACCCGTTAAGGTGATTTCTTCCTTCTTAGAATGAAGGCAATCCACTAATCAGGTAAGAGTTACAACTGCACTTGAAACCTACAAGTGACTAACAATTACACTGACTTAGCCCACACTAAGATTCACTCTCTTAGTCTTCTCTAGGATCCGATCAACCTTGATCTCCTAAAGGAACTAAACAAACTGTTTATCAAAGAATTGTTTACAAGAGATTTGCTTCTAAAAAGCTAATAGTAAACACAATGAATTTCAGATGAAAGAAAGCTTAGAATATTTTGAATATGTCTTGCGCGTATATGTGTTTCTTTTTCTTCTAGCCGCTTCTTTCAATCTTCAGCCTCTATATATACTCCAAGGATTAGGGTTGAGCGTTGCATGGGAAATGCTACCGTTGGAGGGCAGTTCTGGAAAATCCAGCTTCTGCTGTGGCTGAGAACGTTAGGTAGGTCGTCAGGAAGGTACACTTGCTTTTGTACTTGGATAGCGACTTGACCTTTTAACCTAGGAGACTTCTGATCAGGGGAATACTTCATATTGGAACTTGTGAAGCCGGTTGATCAGAGTCAGAGGGAAAGCACAGATCCTCTGACCATTGTATCTTCTGATTCTGAACTCAGAGGGAAGAACATGGCCTTCAGAGTTTCTTGCTTCTGGACTTCAGAGTTTCCACTATTCAGCTTCTGGATCTTCAGAGTCTTCTACACCATCAGAACATCTGAACCTTCAGTGTTTCTTGGTTATCAGAACTTCTGGATCTTCAGAGCTTCTAGCGACTGAGTCCTCATCAGAGTTTGTATAACTTCAGAACTTCTGAAGCTTTTCCACTGTTCATACTGAACATGGTGAATGCGAAAGCGTTGCTTGGGTTACCCTTTATACACAGTGCTTCTGATTTGTGTGAGATTGAGTTGAGGTCAGAGCCTATAAATAGCACACTCAGAAAAACACGTTAGAGTACCACAATTGTTCATATCAAAAGGTTAACTTGTAATCATCAAAACATAGAGTTGTACTACTAGATCAAAACTTGATCTTACAATCTCCCCCTTTTTGATGATGACAAAACTAAGATTTTTGATGAACAATTCTTAAACATTAAACTGAATTCACTCAGAGTTTAGAGATATAGAATAAGACTTATCCTGATGTGAATAGTTTATCTTGCTCATTCTGAATTCAAGTCACTGCTTGATTCTGAGCTTAGCTCCCCCTGAATCTAATACTTGATGAAAACGTTAGTAAAGTCTAGATTCTGAGCTAAAAAATATAAGAGTTCAGAGTGAAAAGCTTATGACATAGATGAAAAACGAATAATCAGAGCGCATAAGTGATCAGAGTCATGGACAAGGTATCAGAGTCTTGGGTATCAGAGTCAACTTAGAATCACTTCAGAAGAAGTGAAATGTATTCCTTGTATTTGCCCAGTGACACATCTATGGTCATGAAGGTGGAACTCTTAAAATCTCCAAAAGAAAAATAAGTCACACTAACACATCTTACAAATCAAAAACTGGGTTTACTCCCCCTTTTTGTCATAAGCAAAAAGCTTGGGGTGTGAAAAACTTAGCTTGAAGTACAAGGTACTCCCCCTTAGAGAAGGTCTAAGTTTAAAAGAAAATGAAAACGATGTAAGAATCAGAGTTAGGCGAAAATAAATAGAAGAGTTAATGCAAGTGATGAACGTTTACCACCGGTCAAGGGAGTAAATAGAAGGGTCAGTTACCAAGAACTTAACCTCGAGAAACTGTAAGAGCATTAACTTTCAGAGAGAAAGTGAAGCCTATAAAAAGCGTTGGAGAGAAAGGTAAGCTTCACACCTCGAATAATTTTCAGTAAAAAAAAATGGCATCATACAACGTAGCACTAGAAGAGCTGAGGAAGAAGGCCTTTGAAGAGGACTTGTTCCTGAACATCAGGCATCCAGAGGGTGCAACTACCATCGCGGAGCTGACACGGACACTGCTGGAAGAGGACTTGCGTCCAGAGTTGGAGAGAGACCTGAAGGAATTTCTTGCCTTCGTGGAGGAGGTGCAAGAACTCAGCCGGCTTGAACTCAAGCTGCTGGAAGAGAAAGAGAGTTTGGAAGAGAAGCTCAAGACTGCAGAAGAGATTCTGGAGAGGGATGAGCTAAAGATCAGGCTCAGCAACATCCAGCATGTACTGGAGCGTCTGGAGAAGGATAGGTCAGAGCAGCGCCAGGAGTGCAGAAGAATGAGGAGAGATCCTCCATTCTAGATTATATGATGGAAAGAAATATGATGTAAACACAAAACAATTATGAATAAAACGAGTTTAGCAAACATATGTGACATAAGTATATAGTTATGCATATATAATCACAAACGAACAAAAGAGAATAAATAAATAAAAAGAAACAGAGTTTAACAAAGGAAAACAAAGGTAACGAAAAAGAAGAAAAAGAAGAGATCCTAAAACTAAGGTTTGTCAGTGCGTCGCAGAAGTTCCATCATCATGTGCTTCATCTCAATCAGCATGGATTCATGAGTGTCAAGACGTTGTTCCATGATGTCGAGTCTGGATGAGCTTGTCTGAGTAGAACTGGAAGGAACATTCTGAGCAGCTTGAGGATCTGGAATGGAAGCAGAAGCAGCAGGAGTAAACACAACTGGTGCAAGTGCTTGGCATCTAAGAGCTTCAGCCTCAGCTTCAAGTCGCTCTGCCTCAAGTCTGGCTTGTTCAGCTTGAGCTGCTGCTTGACGTGCAGCTTCTTCTGCTTGTTCTTTCTTTCTCTTGGCTTCTTCAATAGCTTCAAGAAGCTTATTTCTCTGTTCTAGTTCATGAAGAGCCACCCTTCTAGCAAACCTTTGCTTTGCAGCCTCAATGCTCTGACTGCCCTCTGCATGCAGGAGCTGCATCATAATCGGAACTTGAGCCACTAGCCAAGTGCTCAGATTGTTCCACTCATCAGCCACATTTTCAGCATTCTCACTGAGGTCAGTCTGACCGTGCACATTGCGGAGCCTCAAGGAGGCTTCATGATAGAAGATATTGATGCACTCAGAGAGAGATGTGGGTTGAAGGTGAGTATAGGGAATTATGGAGAGGTTGGGTGCAGGAGAGGCTGGGTGATTGCTGCTATGAGCTTCAGAGGCACCTTGTGGAGAACCAATGTTAATCATGGGAGCATTGGGTTCAGAGGTTCCAAGGTGAGGGTCTGAAGTTTCAACCAGAGGGTGAGGTGATCTAACCGAGGATTGGTTAGACACTGATTGTTCGGGTTCAGGGTCTGGTTGAATGGGCTCTTGTTGGTCAGGGACAGGGTGAGCTGGTTGAGCCAAAGGGTCTGCCTCTTGTAAGGGATTGGCCAAGATAGGTTCATCTGGGTCAACTAGACGTTCAGGTCTAGGGCCAGGATATCTCCTAGGGCTTGGACAGGTAAGGTAATATTCCTCTAAGGTAGACACCTTTTCTTTTCTAACCTCCATGAATTTTCTAATAGATTCAGAGTTATTGGAGGGAGAAGAATCAGCAACATTGGTTGGAAAGGATACAGGTGTAAAGGCTGTTGAAGAGTCTGTATCCGTGGTTCTAGCAGCAGGATGTGCTGATGCTCTGGGAGCAGAGTGATCAGACGTTCTGGGTTGTGGTTCTGTTTGGTTTGGCTCGGGTTGTTCATGGATGATTGGTTCAGAAAGTAATGGGTCGTACGGAATGGTGAGGAGAGAGGTTGGTTCTTCTGACCTAGAGGGTTGGTTCTGAAGCAAATTCCAGAGAGGTGCTTCAGTAGGAGAAGGTTGAAAGAAGGAGGATCTTGGGGAATGTGGTGGAGTGGTGGTTTGTGCGGCTGGCTGGGATTCAGGAATAGGAGTGAGGGGATTTGAGGAGTGTTTGAGCATAGCAGAAATAGGGAGTGCATCAAATAAATTCAAATCATCATCAGAAGCAAGTGCAGGCTTACTTGAATGTGCTGATGATCTAGTCACTCTGGCAGGAGGTTCAGTCCTTCTGACCACTTCAGCAGCTGGTTCCACCCGAGTAGGCTTCACCACGATTCTGACCTTCTTCTGCTTCTTCTTTGGAGGACCATCCTCACTATCACTATCATCACCATCATCAGGCTTTCTCTTTGTCTTCTTGACCAGAGGGACATCAGATTCTTCAGAGGATTCTTTCAGAACCATCTTCCTCTGAGCTTTCTTCTTGGGAGGAGAAGGAAACTCTGGAGCTGGTGGCAGTCTGCTGAAGAAATCATCAATATCAATCTCGAATCCTTGAGCCCTGAGGTCTTCAACATAGCATCTGATGGCTTCAGGATTGTCTGCTTGAGTCCACAGTGGGTAGTCATTCAGAGGCATCCGTCTGCTTCTGATCTCAGAAGATGTGTCTTCATGAGCAGGAGCAATCTTCTTCTGGACCAAACCCATCTTCTTCAGAGAGTTTGCAGTGAAGACATCACTGACAATTGTGCTCAGATCCTCTACACATCCAGCATTAACCAGATCTTGCACCAGGTTGCTTTCAATGAGAAAGTCTGAGAGCAGCCTCCCAAAAGGGATATATTTGATCGCAGACTTGATGGAGGCGGTGGTGCGAGACTTCCGGATGCATTCCTTCAAGTAGGAGAACAGGAAGTAGGGAAGGCAGATCTTCTCCTGATCTTGGATGAAGAACAACATCACCTTCTGGTTGAAGTTGATGTAATCTGGGGAACTGCCCTTCGGTCTCTGATTGATGCAGTTGAGCAGGATCTTGTGCCAGATTCTGAGTTTGGGGTGAAGGTCCATCACCTTGTAACTTGTCTTGCCCGGTTTGAAAGTGGTGTACAGGGCCTGGTTGATTTTGTCTTTGGTGCTGGGTTTCAGCTTCGACTCAGTGAATTGGAACCGATACCCATAAGCAGTGTCTGCACCTAGCAGATTCACGAATGACTTCTCAGTGATGATGATCTTTCTGCCAAGAATATGAGATACCACTTGAGTATCATCGCAGTCGGCGTGCTTCCAGAATTCCTTGACCAACTTCTCATACACCGGTCCTCGAAGTCGGTTGAAGTAGTTTCCCCAACCTTGAGCTTGGACTTCAGGACGAAGATCAAACCCATTTGCAGCCAGGTTGTCGAGGTCGAATCTCCATTCTGCCAGGACTTGGAGTTCCTCAGGAGCAAATACGCAGTGAACGGCACAGCCCCGTTCTGCAATTGGAACAATCTGCTCTTGAGCTTGAACTTGTTCTTGTGTCGGGTTCTCAGAGCCCCTTTGACCCGTTCACAAACCAACTACCATGTGAGGGAACTGAGGAGCATCTGCAGTAGATCTTCTGGTTTGTCTCACCATTTTGAAGAGGTTGAAGGTTTGAGGTAGAAGATGAAGTTTGAAGGATGAAGAGAGATCGAGAGAGAAATCAAGAAAGAGGCGGTTTTGAAAAGCAGAGAGTGCGAGAGTGAAAACCGGAAGTGAACGAGAACGTGTGTGTATAGTGGGTTTTATCAAATAACCGTTGTTGATTCAAAAAGCACTTTAAGATCAACGGTTGAAAATTAAAGATAGATAGTAACAGTAAAATACACAATCACACACAGGAGATAAGCATATCTACACGCAATCATAACAGACTGTCACACGGGCACAAGGAATTATGCATCAGAAATTCTGACACACGTGTTGTTGTCTCAGCTTCAGAGTCAGTACCAGTGGGCACACACACTCTGATTGAGTTACCTTCTGGACTAGACATCTTCTGATCAAGAAGTATCATAGTCAGAGGTTCTGATCCATCTTCACTCTGGACAAAAGTCCATGTTTAGATTTTTCAGAATAAAATTAAATCTATCCTCTGCTAAGGGCTTTGTAAGGATATCTGCCCATTGATGGTCAGTATCAACAAACTTCAGAAGAAGTACGCCCTTCTGTACATAATCTCTAATAAAGTGATACTTTACCTCAATGTGCTTTGCCCTTGAATGCAAGATAGGATTCTTACTCAATGAGATTGCAGCAGTGTTATCACAATAGATTGGGATATTGCTCTCAAGGATCTGATAATCCTCCAGCTGATGTTTCATCCAGAGCATCTGAGTGCTGCATATTGCTGCTGAGATATATTCTGCCTCTGCAGTTGATAGTGCAATGGTTGATTGCCTCTTGCTTGCCCATGAGACTAGATTGCTTCCTAGAAATTGACAATTTGCAGAAGTACTTTTTCTCTCTGTTCTATCTCCAGCATAATCAGCATCACAATAACCTGAAAGCTTATACTCTGATGTTTTCTTATACATCAAGCCAAGGTTAGTGGTGCGTTTCAGATACCTTAGGATCCTCTTAACAGCAGTTAAGTGGGTTTCCCTTGGATCTGATTGGAAACGAGCACATAAGTGAACACTAAATAATATGTCTGGCCTAGATGCAGTTAAGTATAGAAGTGAACCTATCATTCCACGATAGAGCTTCTGACATACTTTACCACTTTTATCTTCTTTCTCCAAAATGCATGTAGGATGCATTGGAGTCTTGGCCACTGTAGATTCCAGCATATTGAACTTCTTCAGAAGTTCTTTAGTGTACTTGCTCTGATGGATATATGTTCCTTCTGGTGTTTGATCAACTTGTATTCCCAGAAAGTACTTTAATTCTCCCATCATACTCATCTCAAATTCAGCCTGCATCATCTCAGAAAATTCTTTGCATAGAGATTGATTAGCAGAACCAAATATAATATCATCAACATAAATTTGCACAATTAAGATATCATCTTTATAAGTCTTGCAAAAAAGAGTTGTATCTACTTTACCCCTTACAAACTCATTCTCCAGAAGGAATGAGCTAAGTCTCTCATACCATGCTCTGGGAGCTTGCTTCAGACCGTAGAGTGATTTCTTCAATTTGAACACATGGTCTGGTTTCTTTTCATCTTCAAAACCTGGGGGTTGATGAACATAGACATCCTCTGAGATATAACCATTTAGGAAGGCACTCTTTACGTCCATCTGATGTAGAACTATGTTGTGATTTACTGAGAAGGAGATCAACAGTCTGATTGCCTCCAGTCTTGCTACCGGAGCAAATGTTTCAGTGTAGTCTATTCCTTCCTGCTGGCTGTAGCCTTGAGCAACTAGCCTTGCCTTGTTTCTGACTACATCTCCTTTCTCATTTAGCTTGTTTCTGAATACCCATTTCGTTCCAATAACATGGACATTCTCAGGCTTCTTCACTAAGCTCCAAACATCGTTCTTGGAGAATTGATTTAATTCTTCTTCCATGGCCAGAATCCAATCCTTGTCCTGAAGAGCTTCATCTATGGACTTGGGTTCAATTAAGGACACCAATCCTTTCAGACTCAGCAAGGTCTCTTCAGAGGGTCTGAAGGCAGATCTGGTTCTGACTGGTTCATCTTTGTTGCCCAGAATCAATTCCTTAGGGTGAGCTGCAGTGATTCTGCTCTTCTTCAGAGTTTGTGAGTTAGAGGGACCAGCTTCTTCCTCTGGTTCATCTTCCTCTGGCTCAACTTCCTCTGGAGCTTTGCCTTTGTCAGAAACATTAATGCTTAAATCTGCAAACTTTTCAACTAGCTTTGACTGGTCAGAGTCAAGCTTATCATCAAATCTAACATGAATAGATTCTTCAATAGTCTTAGCATCAGTATTATAAAATCTAAAACCTTTAGATCTATCAGAATAACCAAGTAATAGACACTTAGAAGACTTAGCATCAAATTTATGCAATCTATCCTTAGTATTGAGAACATAACAAACACAGCCAAAAGGATGAAAATAAGAAATGTTGGGTTTTATGTTCTTCCACAATTCATAAGGAGTCTTATTCAGAATTGGTCTCACAGAGATTCTGTTCTGAATGTAACATGCTGTATTTACTGCCTCTGCCCAAAAATGCTTAGCCATGCCAGTTTCTTGGAGCATGGTTCTAGCCATCTCCTGAAGAGCTCTGTTCTTCCTCTCAACAACACCATTTTGTTGAGGAGTTCTGGGACAAGAGAAATCATGTGCAATTCCATAGGAATCAAACAGACTCTCAAACTTGTCATTCTCAAACTCTCCACCATGGTCACTTTTGACACGCACAATCCTACAAGCCTTCTCGTTTTGCACTTGAGCAATGAAGGTAGAGAACACAGCATGAGACTCATCCTTGCGGGTTAGAAACTTTACCCATGTCCAGCGGCTATAGTCATCAACGATAACCATCCCATATCTCTTGCCACCTATAGACTCAGTTTTCACTGGTCCAAAAAGGTCGATATGCAGAAGTTCCAACGGCCTTGAGGTTGAGACAACATTCTTTGCCTTGAAAGGGACTTTTGTGAATTTGCCTTTCTGACATGCTTCACAAAGAGCGTCTGAAGCGAACTTCAGATTGGGTAAGCCTCTGACAAGGTTTAGCTTGCTCAGCTGAGAAATCTTTCTCATACTGGCATGCCCTAACCGTCTATGCCATACCCACTGCTCTTCATTAACAGACAGAAGGCACTTTACATTCTGAGCCTCCAACTCAGATAATCTGATCTTATAGATGTTGTTCTTCCTCTTGCTGTTAAATAGAACAGAGCCATCGATCTGACTTACAGCCCGGCAGGACTTTTGATTGAATATAACATCATAACCCTTGTCAGCTAATTGACTTATAGACAATAAGTTATGTGTTAAGCCGTCTACCAATAAAACATTATCAATGCATGGGCTACTATCTACACAAATAGTACCAGTACCAACAATTTTACCCTTTTCATTTCCTCCGAAGCCAACTTCACCTCCAGGCTTAAGTTTCAGCTCTCGGAACATACGCTTTTCTCCCGTCATGTGACGCGAGCATCCACTGTCCAGATACCATGATTGGTGTTTCAGTGGAGCTATCAAGGATATCTGCAACATAGATAATCTTGTCCTTAGGTACCCACTTTCTGGGTCCTCTTTTGTTAGTTACCCCAGAGGTTCTGATCACCTTGGGTGTCTCAACATAATATTTTAAAGGAATATTTGCATGATATTTAGTCATAGAGAAGGATCCCTTTTTAAGAGGATGTTTAGCAACTTTAGCAGGTACAGGATCAGGCAATATGGTACCAGAGGGAACAAAGCATTCATACAAGGATTTAGCTTTAGACACAGAAGGCTCATTTCTAATTGGTTTAGAATAGCCAATGCCATGCATTCCATTTCTGCTTACGCCATAGATCATTGAAGCCATTAAGCTTCTATCCACGCTTTTAGCTAGGAATCTTTGAAAAGACTTTTCATACTTAGATTCATTTCTACAATCAGAGGCATCACAGGCAACAATTTCTTCTAACTTAGCAATCTGGTTCTTAAGCACAGAGTTAGAATTTACCAAAGCATGATTTTCATTTTTCAAATCAGAAATAATTTTCTCATGTTCAGAAGGAGTCTTGGAGACAGCAGATAAGTTCTTTTTCAACTTTTTATGCTTAGACAATAAGGAGTTATACTTATCCATGATATCAGACAAAGCATGTTTCAGTTCAGAGGTAGAGAAAGAAGCAAATACCTCATTTTCATCGTCTGAGTTAGGATCTCCTTCTGATTCTGAGTCAGAGTCAACAGCTTCCTTTGACTCTGCTCCTTTGTCTTTGATAATGGCCATGAGTCCTTGGACTTCACCATCAGAGTCAACATCCTCTGACTCTGATTCATCGAATGTCACCATCAGACTCTTCTTGGTCTTGAAGTGCTTCTTTGGCTTCTTGTCTTTCTTCAACTTTGGACAATCACTTTTGTAGTGCCCAGATTCTTTGCACTCAAAACATGTGACTTCCTTGATTGAAGACTTCTTCTGGCCTGAGGACTCATACTTTCCTTTTGCCTTTCCAGAGCCTTTGAACTTGCTCTGCCTGTGCTTCCAGATGCGGTTGAGTCTCTTGGAGATCAGAGTCAGCTCATCTTCATCAGAATCTTCTGATGCTTCTTCAGATTCTTCTTCTTCAGCTTGAAGAGCCTTTGACTTCTCAACCTTAGCCTTTTCAGATTTGGATTTCAAGGCTATGGACTTTTTCCTCAGATCTTGCATCTCTGAGCGCTTCAGCTCATGGCATTTCAAAATGCTGATGAGTTCTTCTAAACTCATATTCTCAACGTCTCTCGTGAGCTCTATTGAAGTCACCAAGGGCATCCAACTTTCAGGAAGACACCTGATGACCCTTATGACATGATCTTTTGTTGTGTAGCTCTTGTTGAGAGGTCGTATGCCAGCTACAAGCAATTGAAATCTGGAGAACATTTCTTCAATGGATTCATTTGGCTCCATTATGAAGGATTCATACTTTTGGATCAAAGACAATGCCTTTGATTCTTTGACTTTCTTGTTTCCTTCATGAGACATCTTCAGAGATTCAAAAATGCCTTTAGCAAACTCACGATCTGTAATCTTCTGGTACTCTTCATAGGAAATAGCACTTAGAAGAATTGCTCTTGCTTTGTGATGTTGTGAGTACAGCTTCTTTTGATCTGCAGTCATCTCTGACCTTGGGATCTTCTTGCCATCTGCATCAACTGGACGCTCGTAGCCATCCACAATAATATCCCAGAGATCTGCATCGAAACCCAGAAAGAAACTTTCCAGTCTATCTTTCCAATATTCGAACCTTTGACCGTCGAACATAGGAGGCTTTGCATTGTAACCATCTCTTTGAGTTTCACTGGTGGTGGCAGCCATTGTTTTTCACACCGGCCCGGATCACTGAACACTGTTAGGTGTGGTAATCAGAACTTGCGCTCTGATACCAATTGAAGGTATGAAAAACGGTAGAAAGGGGGGGTTTGAATAACGTTTTCAGTACAAAACTTCCACCTTAAAGATTTTGACAAATCTTTCGATAACTTAAGTGCTAAAGATAAGAGATAGAGAAGCACACAAGGATTTTATCCTGGTTCACTTGATAAATCACTCAAGCTACTCCA
Organism: Lotus japonicus; assembly: GCF_012489685.1. Classification (NCBI taxonomy): domain Eukaryota; kingdom Viridiplantae; phylum Streptophyta; class Magnoliopsida; order Fabales; family Fabaceae; genus Lotus; species Lotus japonicus. Next base: position 53,258,568 of record NC_080042.1, on the reverse strand, counting down.
GTCCACCCGTTAAGGTGATTTCTTCCTTCTTAGAATGAAGGCAATCCACTAATCAGGTAAGAGTTACAACTGCACTTGAAACCTACAAGTGACTAACAATTACACTGACTTAGCTCACACTAAGATTCACTCTCTTAGTCTTCTCTAGGATCCGATCAACCTTGATCTCCTAAAGGAACTAAACAAACTGTTTATCAAAGAAATGTTTACAAGAGATTTGCTTCTAAAAAGCTAATAGTAAACTCAATGAATTTCAGATGAAAGAAAGCTTAGAATATTTTTGATATGTCTTGCGCGTATGTGTTGCTTCTTCTAGCCGCTTCTTTCAATCTTCAGCCTCTATATATACTCCAAGGATTAGGGTTGAGCGTTGCATGGGAAATGCTACCGTTGGAGGGCAGTTCTGGAAAATCCAGCTTCTGCTGTGGCTGAGAACGTTAGGTAGGTCGTCAGGAAGGTACACTTGCTTTTGTACTTGGATAGCGACTTGACCTTTTAACCTAGGAGACTTCTGATCAGAGGAATGCTTCGTATTGGAACTTGTGAAGCCGGTTGATCAGAGTCAGAGGGAAAGCACAGATCCTCTAACCATTGTATCTTCTGATTCTGAACTCAGAGGGAAGAACATGGCCTTCAGAGTTTCTTGCTTCTGGACTTCAGAGTTTCCACTATTCAGCTTCTGGATCTTCAGAGTCTTCTACACCATCAGAACATCTGAACCTTCAGTGTTTCTTGGTTATCAGAACTTCTGGATCTTCAGAGCTTCTAGCGACTGAGTCCACATCAGAGTTTGTATAGCTTCAGAACTTCTGAAGCTTTTCCATTGTTCATACTGAACATGGTGAATGCGAAAGCGTTGCTTGGGTTACCCTTTATACACAGTGCTTCTGATTTGTGTGAGATTGAGTTGAGGTCAGAGCCTGTAAATAGCACACTCAGAAAAACACGTTAGAGTACCACAATTGTTCATATCAAAAGATTAACTTGTAATCATCAAAACATAAAGTTGTACTACTCGATCAAAACTTGATCTTACAACATGAACTAATATGACCCTTAACCCTTATTTATTTGAAGGACCGAAAACAACTCTCTTTTACTCGGTACCCAGTAAAGTAACTCTCTCACTAATTATCTTAAAATATTTTTGAATGATCTCTTCTATTTGAATAAGTTTTATTTGATGAACTTCTTTTTCCATTCTTCTTAAAAAAATAAATTAGAAATAGAATGAATGAAAAGGTTATTTCATTATTTGAATTAAGGTGACACTTGTGTTTCTTTCTTAACAGAATCAAGTGTTTAGTTCACTGACTAAAAGTTGGGAGCAAGAGTTCTCAAAAAGATTAATTATTTTGTGTGTCAAGATTACACTTGGAGATTTATTATCATTTCTTGAGCAATGGATCATCAAGTTGTAGACAGGAGGGCTTGTTGCTATTCTCACCGCAATATCTAAAAGATGGTCGTTTATTTCTCAAATTGGTGCTTCACTTAAGTGCTTGTTTCAAGGCTCATATCTGGTTATCACCCTTGAAATATCTGTGACAGATAATAAGCCTTGTAATTAGTTTTACTATTCTAAGCTTAAGAGTTAGTTAAGCATAGAGTTAGTTACCATTTTTTCTGTTATACTTGCTCTCCTTTTTTGTTAGCTTCACTTCAAGTTTTCTTAGTCCATATAAGTGAAAATTGTACTCAAGCTTCAGTTAATATATATTCACTCTTTTCATTCACTTTGATACTCTGAGTTTCTGCTTTTCTTATGGTATCACAGCTCCAAATTGGAACTCTATTGCGCACTCACCATTCAAATTTCCTCTTATCAAAGCTAATTTCGGTTTGTTCTTGTGGAAATTCTTCATTCACTTGATCAATTCTTGCTTCGATTCAACATTTTCTGTTCAACATTGGAGATAATTCTTCATGTTGTTACTTGATCTTCTATGGAGAATGCAATCATGCACCATTCTATCTTCAAATCAATAAAAATCCTGGAGCAATTCTAGTCTAGGTTCCTCTTACTTGTGCCAATTACCACTCTTGGTCAAGAGCGACGACCATGGCTTTGAAGACAAAAAACAAGCTTCAGTTCATTGATGGCACCTTACCACGACCAGAACCTAGATGTTCCATTGTTTGCATTGTGGGACAGATGCAATACCTTAGTTCTTTCCGGGATCAATCAGACCTTACATCCATCAATTGCATGCTCAGAGTGTATTGTGGAATGAAAATGATTGAAGAGGCGTGGAAGGATTTGAAGGATCATTATTACCAAGGTGAATTTTTTTGAATTTATGAGCTTAAAGAAGAGACTTATATGCTCATGTAAGGTGAGAAACCTTTTACTGCCTACTTTACGCAGTCGAAAAGTTTATGGCAAGAAAGATAAGATTACAAACCTTTGCGGATTTATTCTTGTGAGGTAAAATGCACATGTGATGTGATTCCTACTATCAAGCTTTAGTTTATTCTCATAGAAGTAGGATTGAGAATCCAGGCAGAGTTGAGAATGCTGGAAACTTGTCTTTTACACCTGATCAACAGAAGGCATGCCTTATTGAGCCAGAGACAAGGATCACATATGGCACATCAGATCACAACAGAACCTCAAGTGAGATAGGTATGGCTTGCACTGTTTTTTCTAATTCAAAATATTAATCCTGGATTTTTGATATAGGGGCTACAGATCATATATGTCATTGTTTTAAATGCTTTCAGTAAGTGGAAACAATAAAACCAATTAGGATCAATTTGCCAATGGCAAATATGTCATCACACATATTGCTGGCACTATAATGACTTGTGGCATGCAAGTCCTGGACATCCATCTCATGACGAGATGCGCCATTTTCGCGTCCCTTATTACGTTGATATATCGCCATCATCATAACCTTCAGTCACGTCTTTTCAACTGACGCACGTATCCTTGTTTTCCGGGATTTCGTCATCATTGGCCATGAATGCAGTTTCTAATTGTGCGTCTCGAGGAATTATGTCTTTTCGCTTCGCACCTTTTCAAATTTCAAATCCCACGACCCTTCACAATCTTTCCCACTCGTTCTCTCTCTTCCCTTTTCTTCTATAAAAACCCTTTTTACTTTTCACTTTTCACTTTTCTGAAAACCCTTTCCCTCAAACTTCCTCTGAGATTCTCACTTTCTCATCTTTGAACTCCGGCGAACCTCCGTCACCCCGGCCGTCGTCATTGCGCGGTGCTCTCCCATAGCCGACATCCTCTTTACTCAATCCTCCACTTCGTCCTCCGGTGAGTCCTTTCTCTTTCTTCTTTCTTGACACTATTTCTTTCTTCTTTCTTGACACTGTTCGTCTTCTTCTTTTTTCTTTCTGCATCTGTTCATCTTCTTTTTATTTTTTATGAAATTACCCAGTAAGTCCACCCAAAATTTCAGCCTTTCTTCCTTAGAACTCTCTTCACCCTCTACGGAGGGGGAAGTTTCTGCCCCTGCTGGGGAAGTTTCTGCCCCCACTGTTATTGAAATTCATTCCTCGCCTTCCACCCACGAGGATTCCGGTCCCGCCGGCTCTGTAGATTTTATTCTCTCCTCCAATGGAGACTTGTCTTCACCCGAATGGCGTTCAAACGCACATTTGGTTGAGGATAAATGTCTTTGGCGCTCCATCTGGGGCAGTATTGGGAGCATCAACTCGCTTTGAATATCTTCCCAAGGGTTTACAAAGATAAATCCCGCCACCTCCAATAACGTAGATCACCTGTTGAATGTTCTTCCATGTGGCGAGGATGATTGTGTTCTTTTACGCAAGGAATCTTCTGATGAATCGCCCGATTTCTTTTTTGTTTATGGTTATTTATTCTTGGATTTGAATATCAAACTCACTTTCTTGCCCTTTATATGTCACGTTCTTACCTTTTTGAACGTGGCGCCTTGTCAACTTCAACCCAACGCCTGGGGTTTTATTCGCTGCTTTGAAATTCTCTGTGAACATTTGAGTTGCACTCCCACCTATCCCTTGTTTTTCCTTTTCTATAAGACAGTCACCACAAAACCTACATCTGTCAAGTGGGTTCCCCTTTTGGCCCGCAAGAACATGAGCCGATTCACCGCCCTTAAAAGCCATTACAAAGTGTGGCAGAAAAAATACTTCAAAGTTATGGAGTCACCTGAAATAAATAACTTATTTCGAGATTCCGATAATAACCCTCTCTTCCCCTTTTACTGGACAAAAAACCCTCGCCGAAAAATATCCGTTTCATAAGACGCCTTGGATGAATCTGAGCAAGGCATCGCCGATTACCTTCGCACATTACCAGTAATCTCTGGTTATGACTTGATTGAAGCGTCGAAATCCGGCACTTTAAATCAATTTTTTAGTAAGTTTATACTTTTTGCACATAACTTGTTTTTCTTTTTGTTCATGTGCCTTGTCTAATTGGTGCTTTCCATGCAGCCACGATGGGAAAAAGCAAGGTTGACGCGAACCCCATCAAGATGAAGGAGTACCTCGCCCAGTCTACTGCGGCGGCGAAGAAGAGGGCCGCCGAAGCTGAGCAAAAGAAGAAGAATGACGGCGCTTCGGGTTCTGACAACGTCAGGGACCCAAAGCGCCAAAAAACTTCAGGCGCTGCTGGCGGCAGACCTCTTCATCAATCCACACTCGATCCAGCCGGTTTAGCTTCTAAAAGTAATCCGGCGGAAAAAAAGAAAGGGAACGACAACGTCCCGCCACCCCACCAAGACTCAAGCATTATCAACCGCCCGCCAACTCCGTTTGGCCCAGCTGGCCCTAGCTCAGCCAGTGGTGGCGAGGCTCCTCCCCCTTTGCTGAGCTTATCAGATCCTCACTTCAACCGGTTGGACTTTATGACTCGTACTTTTGACAACCGGATCCATAAGGATGTTTCCGGTCAGGGCCCTCCCAACATTGCTTCTGTGGCGATCCATCACGCCCTTTCTGCCGCCAGCACTGTGGCGGGGATGGCTCAATGTGTAAAGGAGTTGATTTCAACCAAGAACCGTCTTGAGAAGAAGGCAGCCGATTACAAGACTGCATATGAGCGAGCTAAGACTGATGCTGAGACTGCCCACAAAAAGCTGAAATCTGCTGAGGAGAAGTGTGCTAAGTTAACTGCTGACTTGGCGACTTCGGACCTACTTCTTCAAAAGACCCAGTCTTTGAAAGAAGCCATCAATGACAAACATACTGCTATTCAGGCCAAGTGTCAAAGGCTGGAAAATAAATATGATCGTCTGAATGCATCTATTTTAGGGCGCGCCTCCCTCCAATATGCTCAAGGCTTTCAGGCGGCCAAAGAGCAGATAAGTGTGGTTGAGCCAGGCTTTGATCTTTCCCGCATTGGCTATTTGAAGGACATTAAGGACGACCAAGTTGTTGGCGAGGATGACGTTAGCCTCGATCTCCTTCCTCAATTTGATGATGAAAGTGAGCCTGAAGAAGAAGAAGATGGCGGAAATGGAGATGGTCAGAACAAGGGTGAGGACCAAGGAAAGGAAGACCCTCAAGTTGTTGCAGGCCAGGGAAACAGCGCCAACAATGATAACGTAGCTTGAATTTGTAATTTGTTTTTATTTTGTTAAGTCAATTTTATCTTTGGGCCTTACCCTTTGGTTTGTCCTTTTAAATCATGTATGTGCTTCGCCACTTCCTTTCCTTTAACAAAGTTTGTTTAAGTTCTTCTATTGTTTCCATGTTGTCACCTTGATGTTGTTTACCAGATTTTGTTGTTGTTTAGGTCTATGTACCTTAGCCGATTTTTCGACGAGGCTTGGTTTCTAGTGGCCACTAGAATTGCCAAGACTTTTTAACATTTGATGGCGATACTTTCTTATTCCGAAAGGTTTGCTCGCGGTATTGCATACCTTGATACGATTTGCACGGCATGAACTCGTAATATAAATTAAAAAATATAGGCGATTCTGTTGAAATGATCTTTTCATTAATTTTCTTTCATACATGGGAACAATTGTCCCTTCATTACATATGTCGCCTCATTAAAAACCTTTCCAAAGAAAGGGAAAAAGAGTGCGACTTCATTCACCTTTGTTGTTTTTTGTCTTTTTAACTAAAATATTGCTTCAAATGTGAGGCGTTCCATGTTCGTGGGACCCTCTGACCATTAAGTTGTTCCAACTTATAAGCTCCTCCTCCAACATCGCCTATAATCCTGTAAGGCCCGCCCCAATTGGGTGAAAGTTTGTTGTGTTTGTCGGGTATTGTATTTTTTCAGAGCACTAAGTCTCCTACCCTCATCTTTCTTGGCACTACTTTCGTTGTGAATTTTCTTGCAATCTTCACTTTTCCCGCCTCATTTCTTATGTGTGCCTCCCGTTGTTCCTCTGGCAACATAATTAGATTTGCTATCAGATTTTCCCCGTTGTCATTCTCATTAAACCGAGCCACTCGCCAACTTTGGTTTTCTATTTCCACTGGGAGCATGGCGTCAGTCCCATAAGTTAAACGATACGGGGTTTCCTTTGTGCTTGATTGTTCAGTAGTGTTATATGCCCAAAGAACGCCTGGTAATTCCTCCGCCCAACACCCTTTTGCTTCATCCAGCTTCTTTTTTAAGCCTTTCAAAATAACTTTATTAGCTGACTCGGCCTGTCCATTAGTTTGTGGGTGTTCTACCGAGGCAAATCTCATTTCGATTCCCATTTCTGCACAAAATTCCCGGGTGACATTACTTGTAAATTGGGTCCCATTGTCCATTACCAAAGCCATGGGAACCCCAAATCTGCACACAATTCTTCGCCACAGGAAATTCTTGACCTTGACCGCCGTGATAGTCGCCACTGCTTCAGCTTCTATCCATTTGGTGAAGTAATCAACCGCCACGATGATATACTTCATTTGTGCCTTCGTTACTGGGAATGGTCCCAAAATGTCAGTCCCCCACATAGCAAATGGCCAAGGTGCCATCATGGTGGTTAATTCCTCCGGCGGGGCCTTATGCAAATCAGAAAAGACTTGACATTTTCCACATTTCTTAACATATTCCAGACAGTCCTTCTTCATTGTGGGCCAGTAGAATCCTGCTCTCAAAACTTTTACTGCCAAGGATCGCCCACCAATATGACTGGAGCTTACTCCTTCGTGGACTTCCGCCATTATTCCCTGGGCATCCTTGGTGCCAACACACTTCAGCATAGGAGACATAATGCCTCGCCGATATAACTCACCATCTACCAGTGTGTAGAAACTGACCTCTCTACGTTTTGCTCTTGAGTTCAAATCGTCATCCTGTGGAGGGTTCTGTAGAAAAATCTTGATTGATTCCATCCATGAAGGCTCGCCTTCACTTATTGACTTCACTACTTTGAACTTTATTTCCACTAAATCAATACTTGGGCGAGGCAGGGTTTCTTGAATGATTGTTTGGTAATTGCCCAATCGCCCTGTACTTGCCAATTTTGCTAGCACATCAGCCCTCTCATTCTGACCCCTCGGGACATGCTCTATTCTAATGTCTTTGATTTCCATTATCAATCTACGTACCACTTCCAAGTATTTGGAAAGTTGCGGATCCTTTACCTGATACTCGCCCTTCACCTGTTTGACCACCAACTGTGAATCTCCTTTGATGAATAACTTTTGGACTCCTAATTCAATGGCTAGCCTTAAACCGGCGATCAGAGCCTCATATTCGGACTGGTTGTTGCTCGCCTTGAACTCGAATTTTAAAGACTGTTCGATTATCATTTTATCTGGACTTTCAATGGTTATCCCAGCCCCACTTCCAGTGTTGTTGGAGGACCCATCCACAGATAAGACCCATTCTCCTTGAGTCTTCTCGCCTTCCGTGGGTGTTAACTCCGCCACGAAGTCGATCAAACTCTGGATTGTGACTTGGCCCCTCGGCTCATATTGTATGTCATACTCTGATAATTCCACTGACCAGCTGACCAATCGTCCTGATAAATCAGGCTTCTGTAATACTTGCCGTAAGGGAACATCAGTTTTAACTTTCACTTGGAAACTTTGGAAATAAGGCCTGAGGCGCCTTGCTGTTTTCAAAATCGCCAAAGCCGCCTTTTCAATTTTCTGGTACCGTGTAAGGCCCTAAGTTCAATTTGGAACAATTTTATGAAAGTTTGAATAAAATTGGAGTTTTAGCTAATGTTTGATAACTGGCAGATTAGAACTGTCAACTTGTGCGAATTTTTAGAGGGTCTTAACGACTTCATTTGGGAAAAATTCCTTCATGAGAGTTGTATCCCTTTAAGTCTAGAAAATTCTCCAAGTGGTTTCGAGTCAATCCGATATCTGTAGCTTCCGATATCCCCGTTTTAGTGAGCAAAGGTCCAGCTGCCCAGACCTTACGAGCTCTAACTTAAAACTTTGGGCTTAAGCCTTGGTTAATGCGTTATTTGGGTTGGTTAGTGAACTTATGAGATCATGATCAGGAGATTAAGAAGAGGCTAAGTGGGCCAAGTGACTTGGATGAGAAGGAAGGAGCTAGGGTTATGAAAATCCTAGCCCATTAGTGGTGATGCCGCAGCCTTGCAAAGGGAAAAGGGAGGAAGATTCTGACTTTTTTTCTGAAGTAAAGAGTGATTAGTACCAATTAAACCCTGTCCCCTCTGACTTAAATCAGCATTAAACCCAGAAACCACAACCCTAGCCGTCACCGTCCCAAGCCCCACCACCGTCGACGTGTTCGCACAAGAGGGAGAGGGAGTTCGCGAGCGAGAGGGAGAGAGGAAGGTCACGCGTGGGAGAAGAGGAGAGAAACCAGAACCTTGCTCTTCAATTTCATCTTTTCTTCAAGCCTAAGGACAAAGGTAAGGGCTGGTCCTAGGATTGGGTAGATTGCCTAGGGTATTTGCCATGTTTTACTATGAGAAAAGCCACGAACATGATTGCTTTTGCAAGAGTTTTGTGTTCATGATGCTTGCTGTTTCTTTTGCCTTGAGATCTTGATGTTTTGCTTCTGATTTGAGATGAAATGTTGATGCCATGATTCTCCATTAATCATCACTACAACTACCGTTTCTTCTATGACTTTGCTTGATTAAAATGATTGAAGATTTATATGCTTAGATCTGCCTTTTGTGCTAGAATTGATGGTTATCTTGGTTCTGGAAATTTAAGCATGATATATGATATATGATATGTGGTTCTTGCTGCTGGAATATGGTTTAAAACTCTGGGACTTGAATGGTTGAAAAATTAATTTGAAGGCAAAAGTATCTCTGCCAGTTTCCTGTACTGGACAGCGAGTTTCGGAGCTTAATTACACCTAATTCGGGGTCTCAAATGAAAAAGGGATAAACTGGAAAATTGTATATTTTCGAATTGGCTTTCTATGCATATAAAGAACATAATTTTTGGTCTAGTAATGTGATCTGGGGGTCGTGTTTAGTAACTGTCACACCTGCTGTTTTTCCTGTTCCGGACAGTTAGCTTTAAGGCCTATTATCACCTAATTCTGGGACTCAAATGAACAAGTGTGTAACTAGAGAGTTGTAGATATTTAAAATAGCTTTCTAGAAAGGTATCATACGTGATTTTTTGTTGAAAGATGCATTCTGTGGCTCTATTTTTGTGAAAGTTGTTTCTGCTGTCAATATGTTGAAGTTGCGATGATATATTATGTATGAGTGAATGTTCTTGCGTTCCTTTACATGTATTATATTTATTTTCTCAGTTAATGGTTCAAGGGTCGCTCACCTAGCCGTAATTCCCTTGTAACCCGTGAATGTTGTGTTGTGAAGGTTGTTGTATAAAGAGTATGATAAGACTCTAGGATTGACTTTAGAGACTTAACAAAGAGAAAAGTGTAATAAACTCGCTTGCAAGTAAATGTGAATAATTTGGACATAGGTCAGGTAGACTATGGTCCATGAGAACGATGGTACCTTGCACGCGAGGGAGTTATTTGGGTTGACTGCGGTCTCCCGTGAACCTTGTGGGCCGGTGTGGCTTCACGTGATTTGGTTGACTGCGGTCACCGTGAACTTTTGTGGATCATTGCGGCTCCACGTGATTTGGTTGACTGCGGTCACCGTGATAACCGTGCCTCTGCGGAAGCACGAAGATGGCCATGGAAGTTTTGGTGGGTTGTGAGAAGTGAGATTCCGTTAGTAACTGACTCTTTCCCATAAAAGACATATAATGTACTTATATTATGTTGTTGTTGATTTTGTCATTATCATTCTTTTTGTTGGACCTGACCCTGCTTGTTTGCTATGTGTTTATTTGGGGGGGGTAGATGGTCGTGAAGATAATGGCGATGACTCATTCTTGGGAGTTTATGCTACGTGACGTACCAATACCGGAGGACGACTACACTTCAGAGGAAGAGGAAGAGGCTAAGGAATAGGGTTTGGGTTGAGAGTCTTTTGTTTTCTGTTGGGGTTGAGAGTTTCCGAAGTGTTGGTATCGAACAATTTTATTGCTTAAATTCGAATGAACAAGTTTTGATGTAATCTTTATTTTCATTCAGGCCTTTGATTCGTACTCTTTACAGTTGGTTATTTAAAAAGTTTTACGATGTTGGTTACTTCCGCGTGTTTTTGGAAAGGTTATGTTTCAAGAGTTTTCGTAAAATGAAAGGTTTGTCATTAATTGAAGATTAATAAGTGAATCGACGAAAACTCTTTACGAAAATTGGTTAATTAGTTACTGTGTAACACTCGAGAAATCGGGGCGTTACATTGTGGTATCAGAGCTCCGGTTGAGAAACCAGAGCACTAAGGGTTTTGGGCTTACGAGTTTCTGAACTCGTTGTGTTTTTGTGTTTTGATAAAGACGTTTTCGAAGCTTCGCGGTGAGATTTGGGTAGACTTGTTTGCTAAGATGTTTGCTTGGCTGTGAGATTGTCTGTAGTTAGTATCATTGTCGTGATACTTGAGACTAAGTGTTTGATTATATTAAGATGTTTGAACTCTGTGATCGATTGATGGAATGTCAATCGAAGGAAGAGTGGGCTTTGGAATCCCTTTTGCGCTCCAAGGTGTACGCCTGTGTGCGTTTGTGTGCACCAGTGCTATTGGTGAAGCAGAAGGATGGAAGGTCCAGACTATGTGTGGACTACCGACAACTCAACGGAATCTCACTTCACACAACCCACCAAAACTTCCATGGCCATCTTCGTGCTTCCGCAGAGGCACGGTTATCACGGTGACCGCAGTCAACCAAATCACGTGGAGCCGCAATGATCCACAAAAGTTCACGGTGACCGCAGTCAACCAAATCACGTGAAGCCACACCGGCCCACAAGGTTCACGGGAGACCGCAGTCAACCCAAACAACTCCCTCGCGTGCAAGGTACCATCGTTCTCATGGTCCATAGTCTCACTAGACCTATGACCGTTTTATCACATTTACTTGCAAGCGAGTTATAAATTCATTCTCTTGGTGTTTAAGGCTCTAATGTCAATCCTAGAGTCTTATGAGTTAATATCGTATCAGATTACAACGTCAAGAAATAACAGTCACACTAGGAGGAATTACAGCTGGGTGAGCGACCTCCTAAACAAGTCACAACTAAACTTCATGCAAAGCATAGAAATAATCAGGGCCTCCCAAATTCACAAATTATTTACAAATTCCAGAGGCTCAGTTTACAGATATCATCATATAAAAATCTCACAAAGGTCCCTAATCACATGTTACTAACATTTCCAACAATTTCTCAAATTTAGTGTTTTTGGACAACAGGTGCAGCGTGTACTAAAACTGGTCTACAGACCGCAATACTTAGCCACAAAATTCACATGATACATGAATGGAAAGATAATTCGAAAATATACACTTTTATAGTTTATCACTTTTCCATTTGAGATCCAGAATTAGGTGATATTAAGCCTTAAAGCTTGCTGTCCGGTACAGGAAGAACAGCAGGTGCAACTGTCACTAAGATCGACCTCCAGACCTCATTACTAGACCAAAAATTATGTTCTTTATATGCATAGAAAGCCAATTCGAAAATCTACAATTTTCCAGTTTATCCCTTTTTCATTTGAGACCCCGAATTAGGTGATATTAAGCTCCAAAACTCGCTGTCCAGTACAGGAAACTGGCAGAGATACTTTTGCCTTCAAATTAATTTTTCAACCATTCAAGTCCCAGAGTTTTAAACCATATTCCAGCAGCAAGAACCACATATCATATATCATATATCATGCTTAAATTTCCAGAACCAAGATAACCATCAATTCTAGCACAAAAGGCAGATCTAAGCATATAAATCTTCAATCATTTTAATCAAGCAAAGTCATAGAAGAAACGGTAGTTGTAGTGATGATTAATGGAGAATCATGGCATCAACATTTCATCTCAAATCAGAAGCAAAACATCAAGATCTCAAGGCAGAAAAAAACAGCAAGCATCATGAACACAAAACTCTTGAAAAGCAATCATGTTCATGGCTTTTCTCATAGTAAAACATGGCAAATACCCTAGGCAATCTACCCAATCCTAGTACCAGCCCTTACCTTTGTCCTTAGGCTTGAAGAAAAGATGAAATTGAAGAGCAAGGTTCTGGTTTCTCTCCTCTTCTCCCACGCGTGACCTTCCTCTCTCCCTCTCGCTCGCGAACTCCTTCTCCCTCTTGTGCGAACACGTCGACGGTGGTGGGGCTTGGGACGGTGACGGCTAGGGTGCAAGGGGAAAGTTTCTCTCACTCTTTCTCCTCTGTTTTACGTGTTTCAGAAGTGCACCAGGTTTCTTTCTTCAGAATAGTGTGAAAAGAAACCCCTTTCCCCCCCAAAACCCTACATAGCCCGCGTCCCCTCTCTCCCTCTCTTGGGCTAGGGTTTGTTTTCCTTCAAGCCCGACCCAAGTCAAAACCCTTGACCCCATCACTTAAGAACTTACTCAGGTCTGAAACTAATCAAAACCCTCAGCCCTTTTTAGTAATATCACGATCAAACTCGGAATTGAAAGGAAACAAATCAATTAAATCCGCTGGTACTGTACAGCCAGGACCATCGTCACTAAACCGATGATATCTCGAGCTACAGAGGTCGGAATGACTTGATTCCACTTCGAGAATTTTCTAGACTGAAAGGGCTACAACTCGCATGAAGGAAGTTTTCCCAAATGAAGTCTTTAAGACCCTCTAAAAATTCACACAAGTTGACAGTTCTAATCTGCCAGTTATCAAACATAGCCAAAAACTTCAATTTTATTCAAACTTCCATAAAATTTGTTCCAAGTTGAACTTAGGGCCTTACAATACCACCCCCCTTAAAATAGTTTCGCCCTCGAAACTTAAGGGTTTACAAATAAATCGGGGTGTGACTCCCGCATCTTATCCTCTAACTCCCAGGTCGCGTCGCCAGTCTCTTGGTTCCACACGACCTTCACTAAAGGCACCTCCTTGTTTCTTAAGCGCTTTATGCTTCGGTCGACGATCTTGATAGGTGGCACCTCCATTGTCAGATCATCTCTCAGCTGTATGTCGTCTGGCGTAATCACATGTGAATCATCTGCCATGTACTTTCGCAACTGCGACACATGAAGAACGTCATGGATGTTGGATAGAAACGGTGGTAGGGCGATCCTGTACGCCACCGGTCCAACTCGCTCCGTGATCTGGTACGGCCCAATAAACTTCGGAGTAAGCTTCTTGGACTTGATTGCCCTTCCGACACCTGTCATCGGGGTAACCCGCAAGAAGACATGGTCTCCGGCCTGAAATTCCAACTCCTTCCGTCGGTTGTCGGCGTAACTCTTTTGGCGACTCTGCACGGTTCTCATCTTTTCCTGAATTCTCCTGACTTCCTCGGTGGTCTGTTGCACCAATTCCGGGCCAATCACCAAATTTTCTCCATCTTGATGCCAGCATAAGGGCGTACGACACCTCCGACCGTACAAAGCTTCGTAAGGTGCCATGCCGATGCTCGCATGGAAACTATTGTTGTAAGTAAATTCGATCAATGGCAGCATCTCATCCCAACTGCCCTTGTGATCCAACACACAGGCCCGTAGCAAATCTTCCAGTGACTGGATTGTCCTCTCTGTCTGCCCATCGGTTTGGGGATGATAGGCAGAGCTCAACCTCAACTTAGTTCCGAGGGCCTGCTGCAAGGCTCCCCAAAAGTGAGAGGTAAACCTCGGATCTCTGTCTGACACGATGCTGGTCGGTACACCATGTAGACGCACAACCTCAGCCACATAAATCTCCGCCAATTTCTCCACCTTGTACTTCAGGTTGATCGGGATAAAATGAGCGGTCTTTGTCAAACGATCAACAACAACCCAAATTGCATCGAACTTCCTCCGAGTTAAAGGTAAAGCCGTCACGAAGTCCATAGAAATACTGTCCCACTTCCACTCTGGGACATCTAGTGGTTGCAGCTTCCCTGCGGGCTTCTGATGCTCTACCTTCGCCTTCTGACATGTCAGGCAAGTAGAAACAAACTCAGCAACCTGCTTCTTCATCCCAGGCCACCAGAAGTGAAGTTTCATGTCCTGATACATCTTGTTCATTACGGGATGGATACTCAGTCTACACTTGTGTCCCTCATCCAGGATCAATCTTCTCATCTCTGCATTGTCAGGCACACATATCTGTCCCTTGCATCGCAGAATATTGTCATTCCCAATAGAGAACTCTGGTGCCTTTCCCTGAGTCACACGGTCTCGCCACTCAGCTATCCCTTCATCAGTCTCTTGTCTAGACTTGATCTCTTCCAAAAGTCCACTTGACACCGTCACCATTCCGAAACTCAGTCTTCCTGGTGCGAGCTTAATGTCCAAGCTCAGATCTCGGAAAGCCTCCAACAGTTCTAACTCCTTGACCATCATTGAGGACACATGTATAGCCTTCCGGCTGAGAGCGTCGGCTACGACATTGCTTTTCCCCGGATGGTACTGTAGAGTGAACTCATAGTCCTGAAGAAATTCCATCCACCTCCGCTGCCTCATGTTTAGATCCTTCTGATCAAATAAGTACTTTAAACTCTTATGATCGCTGTAGATCGTGAACGTACTGCCATAGAGGTAGTGTCTCCAAATCTTGAGAGCATAAACTATGGCAGCCAACTCCAAGTCATGTGTGGGGTAGTTCTTCTCATGAGTCTTCAACTGCCTTGAAGCATAGGCAATTGCTTTCTTATCTTGCATCATTACACACCCCAAACCATTGTGCGACGCATCACAATACACGTCATAAGGTTCTCCTTCCTTAGGTAAAGCTAGTATGGGTGCGGTGGTCAGCCGCTTCTTCAACTCCTGGAAACTAACCTCACACTTCTCCGTCCACGCAAACGGTTCATTCTTCTTTGTCAACTGGATCAACGGCGAAGTCAACTTTGCGTAATCTTTGACGAATCGTCTATAGTAGCCAGCAAGCCCGACAAAGCTTCTGATGTCGCTTGCTTTCTTTGGTTGCTCCCATGACAGAATCGTCTCGATCTTGCTAGGGTCAACAGCCACACCCTGACTTGATATGACATGACCTAGGAACTTCACCTCTTCCATCCAAAACTCACATTTTGAGCCGTTCGCATACAGCTGTTTCCCCAGCAACACGCCCAACACCTGGCGCAGATGCTCCTCATGTTCCTCTCTACTCTTCGAGTAGATTAGGATGTCATCGATGAATACTACCACGAACTTGTCCAGGAATGGTCTGAACACTCTGTTCATGTAGTCCATGAACACTGCGGGTGCATTAGTAACCCCAAACGGCATCACAAGATATTCATAATGCCCGTATCGAGTCCTGAATGCGGTCTTCTGGATGTCAGATTCCTTGACTCGGATCTGATGGTATCCTGACTTAAGATCTATCTTCGAGAAGATCACCGCTCCTCTAAGTTGATCCATTAAGTCGTCTATCCGAGGCATCAGATAACGATTCTTCACGATCACTTTGTTGAGTTGTCGGTAGTCCACACATAGTCTGGACCTTCCATCCTTCTGCTTCACCAACAGCACTGGTGCACACAAACGCACACAGGCGTACACCTTGGGCGCAAAAGGGATTCCAAATCCCACTCTTCCTTCGATTGACATTCCATCAATCGATCTCAGAGTTCAAACATCTTAATATAATCAAACACTTAGTCTCAAGTATCACGGCAATGATACTAACTACAGACAATCTCACAGCCAAGCAAACATCTTAGCAAACAAGTCTACCCAATCTCACCGTGAAGCTTTGAAAACATCTTTATCAAAAACAAAAACACCAACGAGTTCGGAAACTCGTAAACCCAAAACCCTTAGTGCTCTGGTTTCTCAACCGGAGCTCTGATACCACAATGTAACGCCCCGATTTCTCGAGTGTTACACAGTAACTAATTAACCAATTTTCGTAAAGAGTTTTCGTCCATTCACTTATTAATCTTGAATTAATGATAAAAGTTCAATTTTACAAAATTCTCGAAACTTAACCATTTCAAAATTGCGGAAACAAACATCAACCTAAACCTCAAACTTTATTAATCATTGAAAAGAGTATGAAATAAATATCCGGAAGAAAACTTCAAAGTAAATTACATCAAGTTAAACTATCTCAACTAAAATAAAGTAATGGTTCAATACTTCCAAAACTCGGTACTCTCAACCCAAAAGAAAAATGGATGTCTCACAACCCAACCATATCCTTGGCCCCTTCCTCTTTATCTTCTTCCTCTTCATCAGAAGTGTAGTCGTCATCCGGTAGTGGCTCGCCACGTAGCATCAACTCCCAAGAATGAGTCCTCGTCATTATCTTCACGACCATCTACCCCCCCCCAAATAAACACATAGCAAACAAGCAGGGTCAGGTCCAACAAAAAGAATGATAATGACAAAATCAACAACAACATAATATAAGTACATTATATGTCTTTTATGGGAAAGAGTCAGTTACTAACGGAATCTCACTTCACACAACCCACCAAAACTTCCATGGCCATCTTCGTGCTTCCGCAGAGGCACGGTTATCACGGTGACCGCAGTCAACCAAATCACGTGGAGCCGCAATGATCCACAAAAGTTCACGGTGACCGCAGTCAACCAAATCACGTGAAGCCACACCGGCCCACAAGGTTCACGGGAGACCGCAGTCAACCCAAACAACTCCCTCGCGTGCAAGGTACCATCGTTCTCATGGTCCATAGTCTCACTAGACCTATGACCGTTTTATCACATTTACTTGCAAGCGAGTTATAAATTCATTCTCTTGGTGTTTAAGGCTCGAATGTCAATCCTAGAGTCTTATGAGTTAATATCGTATCAGATTACAACGTCAAGAAATAACAGTCACACTAGGAGGAATTACAGCTGGGTGAGCGACCTCCTAAACAAGTCACAACTAAACTTCATGCAAAGCATAGAAATAATCAGGGCCTCCCAAATTCACAAATTATTTACAAATTCCAGAGGCTCAGTTTACAGATATCATCATATAAAAATCTCACAAAGGTCCCTAATCACATGTTACTAACATTTCCAACAATTTCTCAAATTTAGTGTTTTTGGACAACAGGTGCAGCGTGTACTAAAACTGGTCTACAGACCGCAATACTTAGCCACAAAATTCACATGATACATGAATGGAAAGATAATTCGAAACTCTACACTTTTATAGTTTATCACTTTTCCATTTGAGATCCAGAATTAGGTGATATTAAGCCTTAAAGCTTGCTGTCCGGTACAGGAAGAACAGCAGGTGCAACTGTCACTAAGATCGACCTCCAGACCTCATTACTAGACCAAAAATTATGTTCTTTATATGCATAGAAAGCCAATTCGAAAATCTACAATTTTCCAGTTTATCCCTTTTTCATTTGAGACCCCGAATTAGGTGATATTAAGCTCCAAAACTCGCTGTCCAGTACAGGAAACTGGCAGAGATACTTTTGCCTTCAAATTAATTTTTCAACCATTCAAGTCCCAGAGTTTTAAACCATATTCCAGCAGCAAGAACCACATATCATATATCATGCTTAAATTTCCAGAACCAAGATAACCATCAATTCTAGCACAAAAGGCAGATCTAAGCATATAAATCTTCAATCATTTTAATCAAGCAAAGTCATAGAAGAAACGGTAGTTGTAGTGATGATTAATGGAGAATCATGGCATCAACATTTCATCTCAAATCAGAAGCAAAACATCAAGATCTCAAGGCAGAAAAAAACAGCAAGCATCATGAACACAAAACTCTTGAAAAGCAATCATGTTCATGGCTTTTCTCATAGTAAAACATGGCAAATACCCTAGGCAATCTACCCAATCCTAGGACCAGCCCTTACCTTTGTCCTTAGGCTTGAAGAAAAGATGAAATTGAAGAGCAAGGTTCTGGTTTCTCTCCTCTTCTCCCACGCGTGACCTTCCTCTCTCCCTCTCGCTCGCGAACTCCTTCTCCCTCTTGTGCGAACACGTCGACGGTGGTGGGGCTTGGGACGGTGACGGCTAGGGTGCAAGGGGAAAGTTTCTCTCACTCTTTCTCCTCTGTTTTACGTGTTTCAGAAGTGCACCAGGTTTCTTTCTTCGGAATAGTGTGAAAAGAAACCCCTTTCCCCCCCAAAACCCTACATAGCCCGCGTCCCCTCTCTCCCTCTCTTGGGCTAGGGTTTGTTTTCCTTCAAGCCCGACCCAAGTCAAAACCCTTGACCCCATCACTTAAGAACTTACTCAGGTCTGAAACTAATCAAAACCCTCAGCCCTTTTTAGTAATATCACGATCAAACTCGGAATTGAAAGGAAACAAATCAATTAAATCCGCTGGTACTGTACAGCCAGGACCATCGTCACTAAACCGATGATATCTCGAGCTACAGAGGTCGGAATGACCTGATTCCACTTCGAGAATTTTCTAGACTGAAAGGGCTACAACTCTCATGAAGGAAGTTTTCCCAAATGAAGTCGTTAAGACCCTCTAAAAATTCACACAAGTTGACAGTTCTAATCTGCCAGTTATCAAACATAGCCAAAAACTTCAATTTTATTCAAACTTCCATAAAATTTGTTCCAAGTTGAACTTAGGGCCTTACAATACCACCCCCCTTAAAATAGTTTCGCCCTCGAAACTTAAGGGTTTACAAATAAATCGGGGTGTGACTCCCGCATCTTATCCTCTAACTCCCAGGTCGCGTCGCCAGTCTCTTGGTTCCACACGACCTTCACTAAAGGCACCTCCTTGTTTCTTAAGCGCTTTATGCTTCGGTCGACGATCTTGATAGGTGGCACCTCCATTGTCAGATCATCTCTCAGCTGTATGTCGTCTGGCGTAATCACATGTGAATCATCTGCCATGTACTTTCGCAACTGCGACACATGAAGAACGTCATGGATGTTGGATAGAAACGGTGGTAGGGCGATCCTGTACGCCACCGGTCCAACTCGCTCCGTGATCTGGTACGGCCCAATAAACTTCGGAGTAAGCTTCTTGGACTTGATTGCCCTTCCGACACCTGTCATCGGGGTAACCCGCAAGAAGACATGGTCTCCGGCCTGAAATTCCAACTCCTTCCGTCGGTTGTCGGCGTAACTCTTTTGGCGACTCTGCACGGTTCTCATCTTTTCCTGAATTCTCCTGACTTCCTCGGTGGTCTGTTGCACCAATTCCGGGCCAATCACCAAATTTTCTCCATCTTGATGCCAGCATAAGGGCGTACGACACCTCCGACCGTACAAAGCTTCGTAAGGTGCCATGCCGATGCTCGCATGGAAACTATTGTTGTAAGTAAATTCGATCAATGGCAGCATCTCATCCCAACTGCCCTTGTGATCCAACACACAGGCCCGTAGCAAATCTTCCAGTGACTGGATTGTCCTCTCTGTCTGCCCATCGGTTTGGGGATGATAGGCAGAGCTCAACCTCAACTTAGTTCCGAGGGCCTGCTGCAAGGCTCCCCAAAAGTGAGAGGTAAACCTCGGATCTCTGTCTGACACGATGCTGGTCGGTACACCATGTAGACGCACAACCTCAGCCACATAAATCTCCGCCAATTTCTCCACCTTGTACTTCAGGTTGATCGGGATAAAATGAGCGGTCTTTGTCAAACGATCAACAACAACCCAAATTGCATCGAACTTCCTCCGAGTTAAAGGTAAAGCCGTCACGAAGTCCATAGAAATACTGTCCCACTTCCACTCTGGGACATCTAGTGGTTGCAGCTTCCCTGCGGGCTTCTGATGCTCTACCTTCGCCTTCTGACATGTCAGGCAAGTAGAAACATACTCAGCAACCTGCTTCTTCATCCCAGGCCACCAGAAGTGAAGTTTCAAGTCCTGATACATCTTGTTCATTACGGGATGGATACTCAGTCTACACTTGTGTCCCTCATCCAGGATCAATCTTCTCATCTCTGCATTGTCAGGCACACATATCTGTCCCTTGCATCGCAGAATATTGTCATTCCCAATAGAGAACTCTGGTGCCTTTCCCTGAGTCACACGGTCTCGCCACTCAGCTATCCCTTCATCAGTCTCTTGTCTAGACTTGATCTCTTCCAAAAGTCCACTTGACACCGTCACCATTCCGAAACTCAGTCTTCCTGGTGCGAGCTTAATGTCCAAGCTCAGATCTCGGAAAGCCTCCAACAGTTCTAACTCCTTGACCATCATTGAGGACACATGTATAGCCTTCCGGCTGAGAGCGTCGGCTACGACATTGCTTTTCCCCGGATGGTACTGTAGAGTGAACTCATAGTCCTGAAGAAATTCCATCCACCTCCGCTGCCTCATGTTTAGATCCTTCTGATCAAATAAGTACTTTAAACTCTTATGATCGCTGTAGATCGTGAACGTACTGCCATAGAGGTAGTGTCTCCAAATCTTGAGAGCATAAACTATGGCAGCCAACTCCAAGTCATGTGTGGGGTAGTTCTTCTCATGAGTCTTCAACTGCCTTGAAGCATAGGCAATTGCTTTCTTATCTTGCATCATTACACACCCCAAACCATTGTGCGACGCATCACAATACACGTCATAAGGTTCTCCTTCCTTAGGTAAAGCTAGTATGGGTGCGGTGGTCAGCCGCTTCTTCAACTCCTGGAAACTAACCTCACACTTCTCCGTCCACGCAAACGGTTCATTCTTCTTTGTCAACTGGATCAACGGCGAAGTCAACTTTGCGTAATCTTTGACGAATCGTCTATAGTAGCCAGCAAGCCTGACAAAGCTTCTGATGTCGCTTGCTTTCTTTGGTTGCTCCCATGACAGAATCGTCTCGATCTTGCTAGGGTCAACAGCCACACCCTGACTTGATATGACATGACCTAGGAACTTCACCTCTTCCATCCAAAACTCACACTTTGAGCCGTTCGCATACAGCTGTTTCCCCCGCAACACGCCCAACACCTGGCGCAGATGCTCCTCATGTTCCTCTCTACTCTTCGAGTAGATTAGGATGTCATTGATGAATACTACCACGAACTTGTCCAGGAATGGTCTGAACACTCTGTTCATGTAGTCCATGAACACTGCGGGTGCATTAGTAACCCCAAACGGCATCACAAGATATTCATAATGCCCGTATCGAGTCCTGAATGCGGTCTTCTGGATGTCAGATTCCTTGACTCGGATCTGATGGTATCCTGACTTAAGATCTATCTTCGAGAAGATCACCGCTCCTCTAAGTTGATCCATTAAGTCGTCTATCTGAGGCATCAGATAACGATTCTTCACGATCACTTTGTTGAGTTGTCGGTAGTCCACACATAGTCTGGACCTTCCATCCTTCTGCTTCACCAACAGCACTGGTGCACACAAACGCACACAGGCGTACACCTTGGGCGCAAAAGGGATTCCAAAGCCCACTCTTCCTTCGATTGACATTCCATCAATCGATCTCAGAGTTCAAACATCTTAATATAATCAAACACTTAGTCTCAAGTATCACGGCAATGATACAAACTACAGACAATCTCACAGCCAAGCAAACATCTTAGCAAACAAGTCTACCCAATCTCACCGTGAAGCTTTGAAAACATCTTTATCAAAAACAAAAACACCAACGAGTTCGGAATCTCGTAAACCCAAAACCCTTAGTGCTCTGGTTTCTCAACCGGAGCTCTGATACCACAATGTAACGCCCCGATTTCTCGAGTGTTACACAGTAACTAATTAACCAATTTTCGTAAAGAGTTTTCGTCCATTCACTTATTAATCTTGAATTAATAATAAAAGTTCAATTTTACAAAATTTTCGAAACTTAACCATTTCAAAATTGCGGAAACAAACATCAACCTAAACCTCAAACTTTATTAATCATTGAAAAGAGTATGAAATAAATATCCGGAAGAAAACTTCAAAGTAAATTACATCAAGTTAAACTATCTCAACTAAAATAAAGTAATGGTTCAATACTTCCAAAACTCGGTACTCTCAACCCAAAAGAAAAATGGATGTCTCACAACCCAACCATATCCTTGGCCCCTTCCTCTTTATCTTCTTCCTCTTCATCAGAAGTGTAGTCGTCATCCGGTAGTGGCTCGCCACGTAGCATCAACTCCCAAGAATGAGTCCTCGTCATTATCTTCACGACCATCTACCCCCCCCCCAAATAAACACATAGCAAACAAGCAGGGTCAGGTCCAACAAAAAGAATGATAATGACAAAATCAACAACAACATAATATAAGTACATTATATGTCTTTTATGGGAAAGAGTCAGTTACTAACGGAATCTCACTTCACACAACCCACCAAAACTTCCATGGCCATCTTCGTGCTTCCGCAGAGGCACGGTTATCACGGTGACCGCAGTCAACCAAATCACGTGGAGCCGCAATGATCCACAAAAGTTCACGGTGACCGCAGTCAACCAAATCACGTGAAGCCACACCGGCCCACAAGGTTCACGGGAGACCGCAGTCAACCCAAACAACTCCCTCGCGTGCAAGGTACCATCGTTCTCATGGTCCATAGTCTCACTAGACCTATGACCGTTTTATCACATTTACTTGCAAGCGAGTTATAAATTCATTCTCTTGGTGTTTAAGGCTCTAATGTCAATCCTAGAGTCTTATGAGTTAATATCGTATCAGATTACAACGTCAAGAAATAACAGTCACACTAGGAGGAATTACAGCTGGGTGAGCGACCTCCTAAACAAGTCACAACTAAACTTCATGCAAAGCATAGAAATAATCAGGGCCTCCCAAATTCACAAATTATTTACAAATTCCAGAGGCTCAGTTTACAGATATCATCATATAAAAATCTCACAAAGGTCCCTAATCACATGTTACTAACATTTCCAACAATTTCTCAAATTTAGTGTTTTTGGACAACAGGTGCAGCGTGTACTAAAACTGGTCTACAGACCGCAATACTTAGCCACAAAATTCACATGATACATGAATGGAAAGATAATTCGAAAATATACACTTTTATAGTTTATCACTTTTCCATTTGAGATCCAGAATTAGGTGATATTAAGCCTTAAAGCTTGCTGTCCGGTACAGGAAGAACAGCAGGTGCAACTGTCACTAAGATCGACCTCCAGACCTCATTACTAGACCAAAAATTATGTTCTTTATATGCATAGAAAGCCAATTCGAAAATCTACAATTTTCCAGTTTATCCCTTTTTCATTTGAGACCCCGAATTAGGTGATATTAAGCTCCAAAACTCGCTGTCCAGTACAGGAAACTGGCAGAGATACTTTTGCCTTCAAATTAATTTTTCAACCATTCAAGTCCCAGAGTTTTAAACCATATTCCAGCAGCAAGAACCACATATCATATATCATGCTTAAATTTCCAGAACCAAGATAACCATCAATTCTAGCACAAAAGGCAGATCTAAGCATATAAATCTTCAATCATTTTAATCAAGCAAAGTCATAGAAGAAACGGTAGTTGTAGTGATGATTAATGGAGAATCATGGCATCAACATTTCATCTCAAATCAGAAGCAAAACATCAAGATCTCAAGGCAGAAAAAAACAGCAAGCATCATGAACACAAAACTCTTGAAAAGCAATCATGTTCATGGCTTTTCTCATAGTAAAACATGGCAAATACCCTAGGCAATCTACCCAATCCTAGGACCAGCCCTTACCTTTGTCCTTAGGCTTGAAGAAAAGATGAAATTGAAGAGCAAGGTTCTGGTTTCTCTCCTCTTCTCCCACGCGTGACCTTCCTCTCTCCCTCTCGCTCGCGAACTCCTTCTCCCTCTTGTGCGAACACGTCGACGGTGGTGGGGCTTGGGACGGTGACGGCTAGGGTGCAAGGGGAAAGTTTCTCTCACTCTTTCTCCTCTGTTTTACGTGTTTCAGAAGTGCACCAGGTTTCTTTCTTCAGAATAGTGTGAAAAGAAACCCCTTTCCCCCCCAAAACCCTACATAGCCCGCGTCCCCTCTCTCCCTCTCTTGGGCTAGGGTTTGTTTTCCTTCAAGCCCGACCCAAGTCAAAACCCTTGACCCCATCACTTAAGAACTTACTCAGGTCTGAAACTAATCAAAACCCTCAGCCCTTTTTAGTAATATCACGATCAAACTCGGAATTGAAAGGAAACAAATCAATTAAATCCGCTGGTACTGTACAGCCAGGACCATCGTCACTAAACCGATGATATCTCGAGCTACAGAGGTCGGAATGACCTGATTCCACTTCGAGAATTTTCTAGACTGAAAGGGCTACAACTCTCATGAAGGAAGTTTTCCCAAATGAAGTCGTTAAGACCCTCTAAAAATTCACACAAGTTGACAGTTCTAATCTGCCAGTTATCAAACATAGCCAAAAACTTCAATTTTATTCAAACTTCCATAAAATTTGTTCCAAGTTGAACTTAGGGCCTTACACCCTAGAGCAAGACAGCGTGTTTTCTTGGGATATAAGCCAAGAAACAAAGGTTATGTTTTGTTTGATAAAATCTCAAAAGCTATTTGCACTTCCAGACATGTCATCTCGTATGAACATAAGTTTCCTTCCAAGCCTCCACAACCAGAATCCACTGGCATTTCTGCTACACTCAATTCCTTTCCTTTACCTATCCTTTCTTTACATGGTGAAGGTCTTTTTCCAATTGAGCCACCTATTCAACCCACAACTAATAATGATGCCTCCTTAGATTCATCCATTCCCATACCACCTGCACACATCACACCTAGAATAATATCACAAAGAATAAGGAAACCACCTCCTTATCTTAGTGCTTATCATCATTCTCTTTAAACATCTACACACCTATCACCTTATACGACTCCTATTCATTCCATTATTGATCAGGTAACCTATGACCACTTATCCAAATCTCACTAAAAAAATTCTCTTACCATTTCCAAAGACTTGTGCTGAAGCAATATCACCTCCACATTGTCAGCAGGCTATAGATTCAGAGTTGAGAGCATTAGAAGCCAACAAAACCTGGATTTTAACAACACTACCCCCTGGAAAACAAGCTATAGGTTGCAAGTGGGTTATTAAGGTTAAAAATCATATTGATAGCTCCATTGAAAAGCACAAAGCCTGGTCGGGTAGCCAAAGGGTCTACTCAAACTGAAGGACTAGTTTACCTAGAAACCTTAAGTCCAGTGGAGAAGATTACTCCAACCAGAGTTTTGCTGGCTCTTGCATCTGCGAAAGGTTGGTTTCTGGAACAATTATATGTCAATACTACCTTCTTTCATGTTGATCTACCATAGGAAGTATACATAAGGCCTCCCCCAGGCTTGGCAAACTCCTCCAATCAGAGGTCAGCAAGTTGGCCAAATCACTATATGGCTTGAAGCAATATTCCTGCAGACAATGGAATGCTAAGCTAACTAGTGTCCTACTTGATTCAGGTTACAAGCAATCTATTGCAGATTTTTCATTGTTTACTAAGAGTTTCTCTTGTTGATCCAATGGATTCTAATTCCAAATTTCAGAAAACTCAGGCTGATTGATGCTCTTGTTGATCCAATTGTGTATAGAAAGCTACTAGGTCGATTTATTTACACAACACATACAGTAAAAATCAGTTACTAAACACACAAAAATCAATGGTGAGGTGATGAAACTCAAGAGACATCATTGTAACTTTTTTTTTTTACAATTGAGACAATCTTTATCAACCCACCTACATAAAATACAAAGAAGATAAGGTTGCATTTGAATTTAGATTTAGAAAGCTAAGCTTCTAGTACTTTGCAATGGATGTCGCCGGAGCCGGTAAATCTCTCACCGGAAGTTCCACAACCGACGACCGTTTGCCGGAACTCAAGTCCTTCGATGACTCCAAAGCTGGCGTCAAGGGTCTAGTTGACTCCGACATCACCAGACTCCCGCGAATTTTCATCATGCCGCCAGAGGACCTCACCGCCGCCGGCGAGCCACCGCAGATCCAGTTCAGGATCCCCCTGATCAACCTCGAAGGCGTCGCTCGACAACGCGCTGACGTTATCGCCGGAGTCCGGGATGCGGCGGAAACGGTAGGGTTTTTCCAGGTGGTGAATCATGGAATACCAGTAAAACTGTTGGAGGAGATGGTTGCGGCGGCGCGTGAGTTCCACGAGCTGCCACAAGAGTTGAAGGCTGAGTATTACACTAGGGAGCTGATGAAGAAGGTGAAGTATGTGAGCAACTTTGATTTGTATCAATCAAAACATGCTAACTGGAGGGATACACTGTTCTGTGTGATGGGTCCTGAACCTCTTGATCCACAAGAATTGCCTGCTGTATGCAGGTAAATTTTGAAGCTACATTGAAAACTTTCATGTTCATGTGAATCATTGAAATTTCTTTGTTATCAAATATGAATTCATTGTAAAGAAAATATTTTGCTACCTTATAATTTCATTGTAATTTGTAGGGATGTAACAGTGGAATACTCTAGGGAAGTTCAGGCATTGGGGAAGCTTTTGTTTGAATTATTGTCAGAAGCACTAGGACTCAAGCCTGAGCATCTTGAAAGGATGGATTGTGCAAAAGGCCACACAATTCTTAGTCACTATTATCCAACATGTCCTGAACCTGAACTGACTATGGGCACTACCAGACATTGTGATCCTGATTTCCTTACGATTCTGCTTCAAGATCACATTGGTGGGCTCCAAGTTTTGAGCTATGGGCAGTGGGTTGATGTTCCTCCTGTTCCTGGAGCTCTAGTAGTGAACATTGGAGATCGGCTACAAGTATGTCCATTCTTTTCCCCCATTTTTACTAGTTAAAAAGTTTGGTACTAGAAATGCTCATCTTTCTAAAATGTTGTAGCTGTGTGTGATCTAATTCAAAGGGAAAAAGAAGAAGAGTAAAAAATAAAGATGGTTAAGAAAATGCATTACATTTGCACCCTAATGAAGTCCAATATGATTTGCATGTGTGACAAGTAGAAAGTTTTCCATTTCTTTCTTTAATTGAGCACACCATACCACATTGCTGGAGTTGATTCTTTGATTATTGTAAATCTCAAGAGGGAACACTATAGATGTTAGTTAAATTGCATTATATTATATTGTCTAATTAAAAGTTCTTTAAATATTCAAACTACATCTTTCAATCTTTTTAACCAAGTTCAGTAGTAAATATTCAGCATTAAGCATATGATTGTCCTCTAAGACCCTCAACTTAGTAAATCAAAATTTTGAGCATATTACATCATAATTTTATTTTTGTTTTTCCTAAGAATCAATATTATGCTATTGCTAGGATTAGGAAATAAGGCTCAAAGGGGTTACATGGCAATGATATATATTGTCTGTCAACATAATTTGCAGTACTAAAGTTGATTCTGCCTTCTCTTGTTGGTTTATCATGTACATTTGTGTGGATTTAGTTATTGGTATGAAGAAATATTAGGCTGAAAGTTGATTTTATGCTGCAATGTTGCAGCTAATATCCAATGACAGATTCAAAAGCGTGGAGCACCGTGTTCTTGCAAACCATAGAGGGCCTAGAGTATCAGTGGCATGCTTTTTCACTCTCCATCTGTATCCAACAACAAGAATGTATGGCCTCATCAAGGAATTATTGTCAGAAGAGAACCCCCCAGTTTATAGGGAAACATTGCTGAAAGATTTCATTGCTTACTATGATAACAAAGGACTCGATGGGAAATCAGCTCTTGCCCATTTTCGGTTACAGCAGTGAATATTGAACTGTAAGATATTTTATTTCCAGTTCTTAGTTTATCATAAATTGTAATTATCCTGCAAACGCTCTATATAGGGGTGTTCATGGTAATAACTAAACCATATCCATTTCATAACCAGTATTTAGGATTTGGTTTTAAGAACTAAACTACTTCTAGAAAGTGGTTATGGTTAAAATCCAGTTTGGTTAAGGAAGACAGACTGTATATGCTTTCATAGCCATTGCTAAGCCCAGGTGAAGGAGAAATGGTGCGTTAGGCCTTTGGCAGCCAACTAAAACTAACCAGTATCTTTAATATGGATCAAACACGACAGACATTGGGTGATTCATATAGCCGATCTCACTTAGTGGGATATAGCTTTGTTGTTGTTTTGTAATGGTCCTCCATCTGATTAGTGGGGGAAACTGGTTATTGACAAAAAAATTGCTGCATTTTAACATACAAAATATATTGTATATAAGAAAAATCAGCTGAAACTTGTTGGTTCTCAACTTCAAATTATTTTGCTGACATTTATTGACTTTTATGTACTTCCTCCGTTTCAAAATAAGTGTCCCGAAACAGAAGATGCACACATAAAAAAATGTAATTAATATCGTTAACTTTTTAAAACATATCATTTGTTTCCGTATTTTACCCTTTACATTGTACTTTTATCTCTCCTCATTTATTCTTCTCATAGGGGCAATCTATGTAAACATCAATTAATGCTTCATTAGAATTCTAAGTCGACAATTATAGTGAAACAAACTTTTTCTCTCTAAGTGGACAGTTATTATGAAACAGAGGGAGTAACTTTGTCATCGAAAGATAATACAGTAACTATCAATTAGTGCTTCGTCTAGGTTTTAGCTCTTGGTTACTCTTTTTCCTTACTAGGTTTTCTCAAGGGAGTTTTTCCTAGTAAGATTTTAATGAGGCTTGAGTGGTCTATGGGAGTGGTGTTGAAGTTTTTGGGGATTAATTGACTTGATGGTGTTTTGTTTCTGCTACGGTTTGACTGAAAGGGGTAGCGGAGTCCTTTTGGTGCAGATTTTCCATCCGGTTGTGTGGAAGTATACTCATTTCAATGTTTTCTGGTGCTTGCTTTTGGTGATTCTACTTGCGGACAGATCTGATCTGGCTTGGTGGTGGAGTGGTAGAATTTGGCATTTGTCTTTCTTGGTTTATTTGTAACTTTTCTTAGTGGTTTTTTCCGATTTTAGAAATTTATCCTCTTTTTCCTTCCCTAGGTTTTTCCGAATGAGTTTTTCCTAATAAGGTTTTAAAGAGATTTTTTTCTAAAATTCTTCCTCCAAGAAGTGATGGGATAATGTTACCATCTCACTCTTTTCTTCTTTATATCTCTATTGTATTGGGTTGAATTACCCTTATACTTCATTTCAATATATATTCGTGCTTATAAAAAAAATAGGCTTGGCTCTAAACTCTTGTTCCCTTTTTGTGAAGAAAATGTGTCTCGAGATATGTTATTGGTTTTATACTTTTCTATTGGTAACCAAACTGAATAAGTCAATCCGAGAATATGCCATAATGCCATCAGCCCAACTTATTTCCCATTTTTTTTAGAGATTAATTTCTATGCACCGACGGTGTAAAAATTTTATACCATCATTCAATCACAACCTTCCATTTCCTATTTTTAGATATTCTTAAATTCAAAATTAATTGTGAGCTAACAAAATGGAAGAATATGATTGAATGATGGTGTAAAACTTATTTACACTGTCGGTGCATAAAAATTAATCTCATCTCTTTTTTTTTTATACATAACTTTTGTAACACCCCGATTTCGGTGGTGTCACTTTAGTGACTTTAAATCAATAGTGCGGAAAATGCGTAAATATTTTTTTTCGTTTTCTTTTCAAATAGAAGACTTAACATAATGAAGACTCAACCCAAAGATAATAAACATAAAGTAATTGGGGATAGTGCCCGCAGGCGAATAAGTGCATCCCATGGTCAGAGCCATGAGTTTTATGAATACAGTTTTCAAGGAGATAAGTCAGCCCCAAAACGGGAAATGACAATCAGAGCTGTGAAAACAATCCCCCCATATAATACACTCCTAACATCGACCCTCATCCGATCATGCATGAAGTCCGGGTCCACGTCAAAGGCTCAGTAATAGTCATTGCGCTCCGGATCCTCCCCGAACGACGATCCATCTTGAATCAGCTGTTGGACGTCTGGCAGCAGGCCGACCGCCCAAACACAACCATACACAGAAAGCCAAGGCGCTAGGGTCAACTCACAGAATATAATAGATAATACAAGCAACATGTGATGAATAAAGGGGTATATATATATAGGTTGTATATATCCATATAAGTTATGTATCGTCTACCCTAAGGTATATACATAACATGTTATCAGATTTCTAAATTCAATATTCAATATCTCAACAGTTCAATAAGTTATATCTCGAAAACTCGATAAGCAATATATCAACGAATATAGTTAAATGCATGGTATGCCAATGCAGAATATGCTGACACAAACCCGAATAACGTCACTCTGCTTGGCGACGGGACAAACCAATGGTATTGCCACTTAAAGGCTGGGCACCTCGAGACGGTCGTAACACTGGCCTCATGTTTAACTATTTCTGCTCGGGCGTCACTTATCACCTTTGGCTATAGTCAAGACGGTACAAACTCTACATGGTTCGACCATTTCTGCTTGCTATGCCGGACATCAACAGGCACGATACAACTCTACATGGATGATCGTTACCTCCTATTGTGCCAGGTATAATCAGGACCGATTCAACTCTACACGGCTGATCGTTGCTTCCTGCTATACCGAAGTACTCCACTTGGCACTTCATCGCGTGTATGCATGGGTGAAATATGGTTAGCTAAACAACGATTCGTCCTCACAGGTAAAATTGGTTCATTGACCAAAGGCTTCTACAACGAGAACCCTAGGCTATAGTCAAGTCGGTTGTGACCCTACGGGTTTAACCATTCTGCTTGCTACGCCAGACATCAACAGGCACGATACAACCCTACACGGCTGACCGTCACTACCTGTTGTGCCAAGTGTACTCTACTAGGTACCTTACTAATGCCCAGACCCTTGGCTAAAGCCCGTCTTCAAATTCTTTTCCATAAAAATGAGTTCCCTTAAAACAATATTTCTTTTATTAGGTAAAGTGTTCCATCGTGAGTTAATCCATTATGTCATTAATTCCAAAGTTCAGTTTTCATTTCCAACACCTTTCAAAATAAAGTTCCCAAAGCTAGGATCACCGACCCATTCCCGTTTTCCAAACTCACTTTCATTCCTAAGTCTTTTCTGTTGAATCATCGTCATTAATTAAAAACATTATATTCTTAGTAAGTATATTATGGATTTATTTACATAAAACATATTATGATTATTTTCGGTCCAAAACTCTATAAGTTCAAAGTTCCCATCAAACCCAAACAACTCTCCGAGAAAACACTAGATCCCCTAAAACAATGAAGGTTCGAACCTTGGTCCGACCTAACAAACGTTCCCAAAACAAACCCGTCCTTGTCATGACGAAGGTAAGTGTATTCTACACTCCCAAAAGTGGTATCAAAATACACGAATATAGTCAGCACAATTTAATCATAACGCAAATACATCAAGCTCTATCGAGCGATGAATCAATATGGCAGTGCTGTAAACATAACCTTGTCATATCCACTAGAAAGCGATAAGACAGAAACCAGTAAACGGCCGAAGCCTCTCAGAAAACGGAGACACACGTCTCATATAAGTTCACCCGGCCGAAGCCTCCAGAAAACATTTTCCAATTCAAAGCGATAAACAATATCCAAGCAATATTCAATATCAAGCAATACTCAAGTCGAAGTTATCGACGCCTACAATACAAATAGCTAGTAAGTAAGTTGCCCTAACCTCGAACTCGTCCAGTGTGTTCAAGCAAGGCTCCTTCACAATCCTCTTTTCCTGCTCCAAGTACAATTTTTAAGCATGAATAGACGACATAACCTCGTTCGCTAAAACGAGCATAACTCGAGCTACAGAACTCGGAATGACACGAAACCAGCGCCAAAATTTCGACAATCGGAAGAGCTACGCAATGGCTCAGGTCATAGAGACCCAAAAATTATTTTTGGACACGGTACTCTAAGCAATAGGTTTCGGCCACTATGTAAAATAGGGTTTCCGAACTTTTTCTTCGATCTAAATCGATTCGTAGGTATTCTTAGGCGATATCTAGGCCAAGGAAACTCTCAGAAAAAATATCGAATCGAAAACTGTCGCAGGGGTATTTTGGTCATTATTTTCAGCTCAGAATTTCAAAATCAGAGTTTCGAAAAACAAATTAGATGAGGTTGATACTAACGACGATTATGACGACTAATCCTACTAGCACTAAGCTAAGGCGATAGTTTTCAGCCCAAAGGTTGAGACTTTGCTTAAAAATGGGTATTTTAAGCAGAAATTGATTCCGGCGGAGTTCCGGCGACATAACGGAAAAACTAATCCGACAGAAGTGCTCTTGGGCACGTAAGGAAGATGTTTAGAATCAAAAATGAAGTATTCAAGATAGTTTTGCAAAAACCTCAAAACTATGAGCACAGAAGGACATAGAGAAAAGCTATGAAAAAAAACGATCAGAGGTAAGGAAAAGCGACTATACCTCGAAACCTTGAAGTAGCAACTGTTTAATCGACGATCCAGCAAGAAATGAACAAAATCTCTTCTCCTCCTCCTCCTAGCAAACTCGCGGCTTCAAGAGAGAAAATGGGTGAGTTTTTTTGTTTTGTGAGGTTTTTGTTTCAAGCTTCAACATATATATATAGGGAATGAAATGGAAGATATTTTGTAAAGATTGGATACGGATGGATAGATATTTATCAAAGATATTTTGAGAATATATTTTGTGAAGATATTTTTGAGAAGATATTTTGTAAACCGGTACAGATTTGTTTAGATATCGGAGGATTTAGCTCATAGAGTTAAGATAAAAATATGAGAGTGATTTCCGATTCTTCCTACTGATTCCAAGGTATTCTAGACACGATATTCTCCCCGCTGAATCTTCTAATTCTTCAAAGAAATATCGGTATGATTTTTGGTTTTCGAGGCTTGTTTTTAATGCTATATATTGAGGTTGGCAAAACGCGGAAAAATGAAAGTTTCGCGAATCTGATTTTTCTGGCTTCATTCTCCATGAATTCTAAGATAGGTTTTGGCGACATAAATCCAAAACTAAGAAAAGTTTTCCTTGTATTTTTGGTAACTAATGCAAAGTCGGTGTAAAACTATTTTACCCGATAAGTTGCTTTTTGCATCGGATGTCGGAATAGAAAACTTCCTTCTGAAGAAAGATTGAAATCATCGAGAGAAATGGGTGTACGCGTGTAGAATCTTCATTTGAAGCTCTGAATAGAAAAAGTCTTCATCGTCGGGTGATTCTAGGGTTTTGAAATACCAGGGTTTTGGTTTCGGCAAACTTCCGATGATTGGAATCGGACGTTCGTAGATTCTAGAGTTTCGCCTCGAAACGATTGTGATATATGGAAAAAGAGAAGTTCTAACATTTCTCTGAAGATTTTTGGACTAAATTCCTACAGTGTTCCAAGGGTGGAACACAGTTTGATTTCCTAAGGTTCTTGTCCTAGGTTTTAAAACGAATATTAGTCGTGCTATAACTTAAATCGACTTCGATACAATCCTTTGACTTTTCCTGAACTTCCTCCTTCATAAATTTATTCCATTCGATAAACTCTCGTTCAGGTTTTCCCTTCACGATACGTCAAACCTAATCGTAAATGGAAATCTCTTCCACTTATTCTAAGCTTAAAACTTGGGTCTTACAACTTTATTTCCCATATAAAAGTCTGTAGCAATAAAATTACAAACAGAAGAATTTTCCCTAGGAGTATGAGGTCTACTAAAATAACTATCATATCTAAATTATAACTACTTCCATAAAATTTGGGGAATTATTATTCAGACCCCTCCCCCCCCCCCCAAAATCTATTCAGACCGAAGGAAATTTGTGAAATTTGAAATTACCTCTTTCGAACGCACCCTCAAATTGCGTCTCTGTCGCTCTTCAAGCCTCGTATTAGTGACGCTTCTGGAGCGTGCGTCATTGACGCATCTTGAGAGTGCGATTAGAACGCACCGGTCATTGACCATAACTCAACAACCGGTAAAAGCCATTAATTGCATCTATTAATTCCTATGTTTTTCGTTACAACCTATGCTAGTTGAGCACTATAAATAGGGTCTCTTCCTTCTTCATTTTCACACAATTCTCTCTCTTCTTCCTCTTATACTCTTTCTTTTTCATACCTCTTATGGTTTAGAGTTGTCAATGGTTGGGGTGATGCAGATATTATCCCCAGCATTAGCAAGTTTGTGTACTTTGAGAGTGATATTTCAAATTCAGAGTGCCAAACTTGCTAATGTAGGGGTGATCATCCTTGGTTATTCAAAGTACCCAAACTTTCTAAATAGAATGAGACCATGCTCATGTAGAGAATGCTATCTGGAGTCTGTTTGTGATGATGGAAACATCTAGGCTCAGTTGGGTGCACTGCTAAATTCCCCAACATGGCAGAAGAGGGGCCGGACCGGAAGAAAGAGAAGGAGCAGAAGACAAGGAAGACGACCAGAAGAAGAGGAAGATTGGAATCTTCCTGATTGTATCCCATAGGGGTCATTGTACTTGTATTTTTCAAGTACTAAGTTTAGGCCTTAGGTTTAGTGGTCATTGTACTTGTATGTTAGGAAATTTTCATGTATCATGTATCATCAAACACCATTAATAATAAAGATGTTTTGTATCATGTCGCATTTCTTCATGTTTATGTTTCTGTTTCTGTTTCTGCTCCTGTTACTGTTTCTGTTTCTGATAACTCGCACCTTAAGGGCGCGTCTACACCGCATGCTCAATAAGCGATAGGGACGCATGTCTTATGTGCGTGACACTACAAGTCTTGTCATTCAAAAAGCTGAAATCACTACAAGTTTATGGAATCCTGAAATAAGTCGCACGTCCAACGTGCGTCTCAGACGCACTATGTATGTACGCCTCAGACGCATGTTGAATGAGTGAGAGTTATGTCGCACGTTCAACGTGCGTCTTAGACGCACCTCCAACGTGCATCTAAGACGCACCTGAATGGTGCGGGAAATAAGAAACCTACAACAGTAACTTGGCAGAGCAAAACATAAACCAGAACAGAAGAAAATAGAAACATTGCAAAATTAAACACATCCTAATTAACATACCATAGGTCATATAGAACACACCATAACATAGGTACTTAAAATTCAAGCTACATGGCTAATTGGTCTTAAACACAAACTAAGTTACAACTACTTGTACTTATATTACATTCATCCGGAAATCAATCCTAGGTCTCTACTCCTAACTACTCTTGGAGGTAGAGACATCAGACACTTTTCCTTTCTTCTTCTTGTTAGGGCCACCTCCACCATGAATTGCATCTCCACTGCCACTGCCATCATCATCATCAGCCCTTTGCTCCAAACTCTGCAGTATGATAGCCTGCATACGCTGGTTTGAATCGAGGATCCGCTCTGGCGTCTCACTGGGGCCTACTGTGATAGCACTCAACTCGTTTAATTGCTCGAGAACACCCTAAAGACCCAGCCATCACTTAAGAAACAAGAGCACATATATAATAATAAACAAGCAAGCAAGCAGTCACCACTACAATCAGAAGCAGAAGAGGAACATCAAAGGAGAAACGGGAAGCAACGAAGAGACCAAATCAACACCTACCATCTCTGTCAGCCTAATCCACCACCCACATTATCAATTGCCACCCAAGCCAAAACCAGTAGCAACCATAGATCAAAGTCACAACTTGTTTTTGACAGTACCCCATCTATGACATGGCATCTAATTGAAGATCAACATCCAAATTACATTACGGAGCATACTTTGACAAGTTAAAACATTCAGGTAGGATCATAAAGAACATGGTTCAAGCATTTGAAAATATTTTCTGTTGCAAAAGGTTACCGGACTTAAGCACATATGGTGGCCCATTGAAGTCCTCCGGTGGAGCAAATATAAAAAAGTAAGAGAGGTTTTTTTTAGGCTACAGGTATGAAAGCTTTCTTTTCCTCTAAAGCAAAGAACTATCATTCATAAAAAACAGAGGATAAAAAATGTTATTCATAAGGCATTTATATTCCTATTAAATTTGAACGAAAAACCAGAGCTGTATAAGTGTTCTTAGCATACCATTGTTATGTTTCCATTCATTAAGAAGAGCAATGCAGTATGTCTCAAAGGAGCTTAAAATTGCCTCTTAATATTTTTTTTTAGTGCAAATAACATTCTTCAATGTATCAACTCAAACTTCAGTAGTCTCAGCAACAGCATAAAACGATATCAAATCGGCCAAGCTACACCATACAGTCATAACAACAATATCAAATCGGCCAATCTTCTCTTCTAACTCTAACGAAGACATCCTGTAAGATTTCCTTTTCTGTTGTCTTGGTACCTAACAATCACAACTCAAGTTAAAGCCACAACCCATAATATCAAACTAAAACAGTAGAAGTAAAGGCCGGGTAAATATCAAGAGACATTACCATACCACGAGTGAGACACAAAACAGAGCCTTAAAACAATTTTACCATAGAAGAAACAAAAGCACAAATGTAATAACAAACAAGCAAGCAAGCAGCCACCACTATAATCAGAAGCAGCAGAGGAACTTCAAAGGAGAAACGGGAAGCAATGAAGTGACCAAACTAACACCTACCATCTCTGTCAGCCAAATCCACCACCCACACTATCAATAGCCACCCAAGCCTAAACTAGTAGCAGCCATAGATCAAAGTCACAACTTCCTTTTGACAGTATCTCATCTATGACATGACGTCTAATTGAAGATCAACATCCAAATTACATTACGGAGCATGCTTTGAAAAGTTAAAATATTCAGGTAGGATCATAAAGAACATGTTTCAGACATTTGAAAACCTTTTCTGTTGCAAAGGTTAGCCCCCACCCCCGAAAAAGAAAAAAAAAACAAAAAACACTCCAAATTTCTTACATCTAAATTAACTTTGCATGAAGACAGGGTCATGTCATATAGAATGAAACTACTATCATGACCATCAAATGATTTCATCACTCATACAAATCAGGTAAAAGGTCTTGCTCTGGACCAATCAAAACTTTTTTCTTCCATGAGAGAACATAACCATGAATATAAATACTGCTCTAAAAAATAAATCACACTATCTCTTGGGTCAAATTTTATTGTTATATCACCTTATTTCATTACCCTTGTAGATCAAAATAATTTATTGATCCTATCACAATGAATAGTTACCCAAGATGCTCCTAGATTAACTTTCCCTACGAACTTTCCAATTTCATACCTGAAACTATACATCACTTACTTTCTTCATCCAATATATGTGGTGGTATAGTTTATAAAAAAACAAGCAGCTTATTTAGTTGAACTCCTCTTACATGTTATAAGCAACAAGATACATCTTATCACAAAAAGAGACATGTAAGATTACAGTAGAAGTGTCAAATGTGGTCAATTGTGAAATATTCATCATTCATTGAAACTCTGTCAATTTCAAGGCCCAGCTTCAAGCTTAAAGTAAATGCTAGAAGTAAAATAAATGCACAAAAAATGTGCCTAGAAAGGAGAGAATAGCAGTTGTATGTATCAATATGAAACTATGCATTTGAAATCACATAAGAGGCACTATGACTAAGTTAAAGAGTAAAAACTTAGATGGTCTCTCTTGCAAATGAAGAAGAAAAAAACTATTATAATGTCCTGACATTAAAAAGTTCTATCATAACACAAGATTCATATTTACTCCAAACCTCTACACCTACACAATTTAACAGGGGCTTCTATATTCAACTCAAAAAAGAAGAAAAATAGTGAAATCGAATAGAGCATAATAGAATATTAAACGGTTCAAGTCAATAATCAAATCTAAGAGCTAACCGGAATGATGTTTGGCATGTGCCCTAGTTTTGGAACAAGCTCTTACCTATTCATACCAAATCTCTCATTTATAATGCGAATAAACTCATCCGCCCTAACTTTCTCTCCTTTATCTAGTAGGGTGCGATTAATAATATTGAATTTTATAGCATCGAGAAGGCAATCCCTGACTTCCATTTCTGAAAATAATCCCAATGCTTCGTCGAGCAAATCCTCTTTACAAAGGGCATGGATCATGGTATTGTATGAAGGAACAATTAGAGAATACCCTTTGGTTTGAAGCATCTGAAATATTTCTATTGCATCCACGAATCTACCAGATTTGGTCATTCGTTCATAAGCTCATTATATGCATAAACATCCAGCAGAACACCTTGGTCTTTCATTGCATTAATTAGAGCGAGAGACTTGTCAATAATATTCGTTTTGCATAAAAGCATGCATTAAGGAAGTGTAGGAGATCAAATCTGGGGGTTGACAAGTAAAATACATCTCATCAATTATATTGTAAGCGAAAGAGATTCGGCCCGACTTGCATAAACCGTCAACAAGAGTATTGTAGATTATACGTTTTGGAATAATGTAATTAAAAGGAAATTGGTAGAAGAGACGCAATGCATCATTGACCTTTTG
Source organism: Lotus japonicus (assembly GCF_012489685.1). Lineage (NCBI taxonomy): Eukaryota > Viridiplantae > Streptophyta > Magnoliopsida > Fabales > Fabaceae > Lotus > Lotus japonicus. The sequence continues at coordinate 53,219,983 of NC_080042.1, read as the reverse complement.
AATCTTACAGTATCCATGGATAATGATATTATAGCTCCGTACATTTGGAGTGAATCATTTTGAGGCAAAGTGTCAAATATATACCTAGCCTTGCTTACTTCATTCACCAAGCAATGTCCATCCATTAGATAATTGTAAACCACAATTGTTGGTTTCATTCACTTCAGGATGAAGGAAAACACATTCCTTCCAATTTTGACATTTCCCTCCTTCCTTAATGCATCAACCAATATGCCTATTAAATTTGAACGAAAAACCAGAGCTGTATAAGTGTTCTTAGCATACCATTGTTATTTTTCCATTCATTAAGAAGAGTAATGCAGTATGTCTCAAAGGTGCTTAAATTGCCTCTTAATATTTTTTTTTAGTGCAAAGAACATTCTTCAATGTATCAACTCAAACTCCAATAGTCTCAGCAACAACATAAAACGATATCAAATCGGCCAAGCTACACCATACAGTCACAACAACAATATCAAATCGGCAAATCTTCTCCTCTAACTCTAACGAAGACATCCTGTAAGATTTCATTTTCTGTTGTCTTGGTACCTAACAATCACAACTCAAGTTAAAGCCACAACCCATAATATCAAACTAAAACAGTACAAGTAAAGGCCAGGTAAATATCAAGCGACATTACCATACCACGAGTAAGACACAAAACAGAGCCTTAAAACAATTTTACCATAGAAGAAACAAGAGCACAAATGTAATAACAAACAAGCAAGCAAGTAGTCACCACTATAATCAGAAGCAGCAAAGGAACATCAAAGGAGAAACGAGAAGCAATGAAGTGACCAAACTAACATCTACCATCTCTGTCAGCCAAATCCACCACCCACAATATCAATAGCCACCCAAGCCTTAACTAGTAGCAGCCATAAATCAAAGTCACAACTTGCTTTTGACAGTACCTCATCTATGACATGGCGTCTAATTGAAAAGTTAAAGTATTCAGGTAGGATCATAAAGAACATGTTTCAGGAATTTGAAAACCTTTTATGTTGCAAAGGTTAGCCCCCACCCCCGAAAAAGAAAAGAAAAAGGAAAAAACACTCCAAATTTCTTACATCTAAATTAACTTTGCATGAAGACAGGGTCATGTCATATAGAATGACACTGCTATCATGACCATCAAATGATTTCATCAATCATACAAATCAGTTAAAAGGTCTCATTGCTCTGGACCAATCAAAACTTTTTCTTCCATGAGAGAACATAACCATGAATATAATTACTGCTCTAAACAATGAATCACACTATCTCTTGCGTCAAATTTTATTGTTATATCACCTTGTTTCATTACCCTTGTAGATCAAAATAATTTATTGATCCTATCACAATGAATAGTTACCCAAGAAGCTCCTAGATTAACTTTCCCTACCAGCTTTCCAATTTTTATACCTGAAACCATACATCACTTACTTTCTTCATCCAATATATGTGGTGGTATAGTTTATAAAAAAAACAAGCAGCTTATTTAGTTGAACTCCTCTTACATGTTATAAGCAGCAAGATACATCTTATCACAAAAAGAAACATGTAAGATTACAGTAGAAGTGTCAAATGTGGCAAATTGTGAAATATTCATCATTCATTTGAAAAACTTTCAATTTCAAGGCCCAACTTCAAGCTTAAAGTAAATGCTAGAAGCAAAATAAATACACAAAAAATGTGCCCAGAAAGGAGAGAATAGCAGTTGTATGTATCAATATGGAACTATGCATTTAAAATCACATAAGAGGCACTATGACTAAGTCAAAGGGTAAAAACTTAATGATCTCTCTTGCAATTGAAGAAGAAAAATACTATTATAATGTCCTGACATAAAAAAATGATTATATTAGCTGGTTGACCTTTAACATGCATCTCATCCATGAGCTCCCAAGCATGAGAGACTCTCTCTGTTTTGCATAAACCATCAATAAGAGAATTGTAGGTAACTGTATCAGGAACAACCTTTTTGTAATCCATTTCTGCAAGGAGATTCAAGGCTTCATCAACCATTTTAATCTTACATAGTCCGTTGATTATGATATTGTAGCTATGAACATCTGGAGTCTCTCCTCGTTGAGCCATTTCGCAGAATATATATTTGGCCTTGCTTACTTCATTAACTAAGCAATACCCATCCATCAAAGAATTATAAGTAACAACATTAGGTTTCACACCCTGTTTCATCATCACAGCTAACATGTTCTTAGCTTCTCTCACCTTCCCTTCCTTACCTAAAGCATCGACCAATATATTATAAGTATACACATCTGGGTCTATGTTTTTCAATCCCATTTCATCTAGCAACCCAATTGCTTGTTTCAATTGACCAACAATGCAAAAGCCATATATTAAAGCATTGTAAGTGAAAATATCAGGAGGAATTCTCTTTGCAAGCATTTCAGAATATAAATTGCAAGCATGACTTACAAGTTTATCTTTACACAGGCTATCAATGATGGTGTTGTACATTACCACATTAGGTTTAATCCCTCGCCCTTGAATCCGCCTAAGCAACTCCAAAGCAGCTCTTGTTTCCCCAATTTTACATAGCCCATTGATCAAGGTCGCGTAACTGACTTGATTCAACAGAAATCCCTTTGCCAGCACGTCATCATGAAATTGCAGTGCTTTGGGGACCTTGCCGTGAAGACAGAGACCTTTGATGAGAGTATTGAAGGTGATGGTATCAGGCAGATAACCACTCTTGAGAATTCTAGCGAGTACAGAAAAAGCGGAATTGATTTGACCTAGGTGGCAGTAGCAATTGATCAAGATGTTCATAGTAACAAGGCTTGGCTTGATTCCAGTGAACTCCATCTGGTGAGAAAGCGAGATAGCGGTGGAGTAATGCTTCTTGGTCTTAACAAGGGAAGTTAAAATCTTGTTAAATTCAACGATGGAAGGGGTAGTAGGACACATTCGGAGTAAGCGATTGAAGTGTGAGACGGCATCACCAGGATTGTGAGAGTGAGAGTGAAAGGAATGAAGAAAAGAGGGATTAGGAAGATTTTGTTAAATGTTAAGGCTTATAATAATTTGTTTTGGTCCCTGATATTTGTTTATTGTGATTTTGGTCACTGATTTTAGAAAAAACTTTAGCTTTAGTCCCATTGTATAGTATCACAATTCACAACGTTACATGTTGATTCTTTATTTATCATATCACCAATAAAAAGTGTGATATTATAAAGCGGAGATCAAAATCAAACAAATCTATTTGTAAGAATTTAGAATTGAGATCACACGGATAAGTATTAGATGATAGTCCAAATATGACATAAACATTAGGGACAAAAGAACTCATTTAAGACTGTTTTTAATAATTTTTAATGAGCATTTGATTTATGAGTTATGGCTTATGTTCTATGTTAAGTGCATATTTTGTTTTCATTTTCTATTTTAATTTCCAAAAATAGTCTTCATTTTCAAATTTTTAGAATTTAGAAAATAGACTTTTCACATCAGGGTTTTCACATCGGTTAATCAATTACCTGATGTAAAAGATAACGCAGTGGCAATATTGAAATTTTAGTGAACTTTTATGATAGTTTTCACATCGGTTGGGAATATGTCTGATGTGAAAAGTAATTAGTAAACATTATTTACAACGGTTGTTAGAATAAGCGATGTGAAAGCTAAATGCGGTGGCATTTTTGAAATTTGAATGAAGTACTTTTCACATCGGTTATATTACAACCGTTGGGAAAAGTCCATCTTTCTTTAGTTTTCACATCGGTTATATAACAACCGTTGGGAAAATTCCCTCTTTTCTTTAATTTTGGTTTCTTCCACAGTCATTCACGAAAAAACAAGAAGCTTTCTTCCTCGGTCTTTTCTTCCTCGATCAGTCCCTCTTTCCGCTGTGCGTTTGGTTCTTCAGTTGGTGGTGGCGCCGTTGGTTTTGGCCATCTTGGCGGCGGAGTCCCCTTCCTCTTCCTCTCTGTACCCATCAAACCCCTAATCTTAAACCTCTTCGACTCTTCCGTTGGTGGTGGCGTCGTTGGTTCTTCCGTTCGCTCGCACCAGGTTCCTGCTTAAACTCACCTGCGTTTTGTGTTCCTGGTTCGACACTCAATTCCTCTCTGTACCCATCACTCACTTCAGATTTCTAAAGCGGGACATCAATTCCTCCTATGTGGTGGCGCCGTTGGTTCTTCCGTTCGCTCGCACCAGGTTCCTACTTCTTCTCCTCCTCTGTTATCTTGTTTCCTCCGTTGGTTTTGTGTTATTCACGATTTTCAATTTTCATGCTCTGGTTTTCTCATTTCGATCAATTAGGGTTTTTTCTCAAATTGTTCTACATTTATGGGGAATGTAAAAGTTAAGCTGATCAATATCATGAGCTAGGAATCAAATCGTAGTTGTGGTTGTATTCTAGGGTTATGGAGTAGTCTCACAGAGACAATGAGCTTTGTGCTGAATTATTAAAGTTTGAAATATCTTATGATCTATGCTTTAAGTTAGTGCTGAATTACATATCCTGTACTTATCTGCTTGACTTGGGAAAATTGTGTCTGTTTTGTATCTCAAGTATACACTGTTATACATAATTTCATAATTAAGGGACCAAATGGTCTTGAAAGTAACTTGTTACAATTTCTGAAAACAAATTGTTTTTTCTCAGAAACTGAATCAATTTCTAGCTCGCTCACATGTACGCTTGATTTGCATTTGCAGGAAGTGACAAGGTAATCAATTTGTGTTTCGTTCCTGCTCTTGTTCAGTTTCCGTTCCTGCTTTGAATCGACTCTGCTCCTGCCGTGACTCGTCGCCGCTCCTGCTTCGACACTATCAAGGTAATCAATGTTGTTGCCTTCATGAACATTCCATCAAAGACTGAAGGCACGTTTAGAATAATCACTGATATTGCTCTAATTTTTAATTCAATTGTCCTGAGTTACTCTAATGTCGAATAATCGAGATGTTACAAAGTTTATGCTTGTTTGTTGTGTTGTTCTGTTCACCTAAGTTTATGCTTGTTTGTTGTGTTGTTCTGTTCACCTAAGTTTATGCTTGTCTACAAATCACTCTAGTTCTGTTCACTGATAAACACCCTATTTTTCTTTTTTTTTCACTCATGTTTGTGGTCTCTTAACAGAGCGGATATCCTCAAATCATTAATCTAACTGAAAAAGTACTGGTGTTGCTTGAGTTAATGAGTATTAATGGTGCCAAACAAGCTTAAGTGTATCTTAAGATCAGTGCTTATCACAAGCATCTGGTGATGACACTAATAAGTATCAAAGATTTAGTTATACTAAGTTAACTAATGGACAAAGAAATAGTGCAACTGAAATAAAATTGCAGACCTAAAACTGATCATGGTGTGTTGGAAACCAGTAAAATTAGACTAGGTTAAATGTATGCCCATGTGTGTATTGGTAAGTGAGAGAGAGAGGATGCTGAAACAGTAGAAAATATACATTCCACATCAGGGTTTTTACATCAGGGTTATACTAAGTTTTTTTCTTTTGGCTTTGTGTTGCCTCCTTGTAATGACTCATTCACTCTTTATAAAAAATCACAAACACCCTATACAACACCTACCACAAGCACTCCCTCCAAACCCAAAAGAATATCTCCTCATGGGTGAAACAAGTAGAAAAGAAAAGGGAAGAAGTAATAATTCAGAAACATGAAGTCTCATATCTAATTAGCACTAATTCTCTTGATCATTTAAACTAATATGCTTGTTAAGGAAACCTGTCAATTCTTTGAGCAAGTTCACAAATCACAATCAAAAGCCCAAAGCCATATTCTAAATGATTTATGAAGTGCCATTTAAAAAGCACACAGTGCAGAGAGACATGATTTTTCTCTAAGGATAAATTCAAAGGACACATCCTCCATTGGGCAATAAATGCATTTCAGCAATTGGCATGCAATAAAATTTTAGGTGATCATAACAATATTTCATTTTAGGTGATCATAAAATTTTAGGTCAATCTTGTGGGATGTTATGAACTTAGGAGACTTTTTTTTATAACAATGAGATACTTGAATTATTACTGCAATTGGTGAAATTGCATTTAAGATAAATTCCTGTATTTGTTTCTCTGTTGGTCTTTCTTCTTTAACTGAGGTTTTTTGGGATGGATAATGACATGTTTAATGAATTTTAGCTGACAGATCGGATCAGACTACAGACCAGGATCTACTGACTCATCTTCTAAGGAGTCTTGCTAGTCGGAATGGTGAACAAGGGGGCAATAACTTGTCTAACATTTTGCGAGAACCAGAGAATTTGTTGAGAGAAGGGGGTTCATCTAGGGAGTCAGAGATGGTGCCAACTTTACTCTCCAATGGTTCTCAAGGCTCTCCAACTGATATAAGACAACATCAAACTGTATCTATGAATAAAATGCAACAAGAAGTGGTGCATGCACATGATGCTAGGGCTACTGATCAGCAGCTCATGTCTTATATAAAGCCCAGCATTTCAAACACTCCTCCAGCTTACGCAGAAGCCAGAGACAGTACCGCTGGACAAATCAAGATGAATAATTTTGATTTGAATGACATATATATTGACTCAGACGATGGCATAGAAGATCTAGAAAGATTGCCTGGAACTACTAATCATGTCACTAGCTCTCTTGATTACCCATGGACACAACAAGATTCCCATCAGTCAAGTCCACCTCAGACAAGTAGAAATTCAGAGTTTGGATCTGCCCACTCCCCTTTTAGTTCCACTGGAGAAGCTCAGGTATGTCCGATGCGCTTCATTATTTTGAATTGGCTGCTCTACTTGCAATTTTCAATACCTTCCTTTTTTTGTTTTCGGGGTGGGGTCCAGAGTTTTTTTATATATTTATTTGAAGGGGGGTTTTGAGACCTTGGGAGAGGATTGGAAAAGACTGGCTTTGCATATTTGGAGGGTACTATCTAATATTCACAGCTCACATTGCTAACCAGTTTCTTTAAAAGTTGTATTCATTTTGATTTTGAGTTTCTTCAATTAACTAGTTTCTTGTATTCATTTTTAGACCGTCATCATCCATATCGTAAAAAGAAGAAAGCTTTCAAAGGAAAATCAGAGTATGGTAAAAGAAAAGCTGCTCAAAATTATGTGACTGATCGATTGATTATCATGCAGATTTCAATATATGAAATTAATCCTCAGTGATATAAGAGAGATTTGAGGTGATATTGTCTCAAAAATGGAGATTAATTGTTGAGCTGAGTCATATATTATTTATTCCTGCAATATCTCCATCAACCACTAAATTAGAAGTATCTTTTGCAGACACAACTAGTCAAGGCATTGGCTGAGCCTGTTGAGTCCCTCTTTGAAGCAGGGGGAAAAGACACTTGGCTTTCTATCAGAAAACTTCTTAAACGTGAGACTGAAGCTGTTGTATCAGAATTTTCAACTTCCATTGCTGGTTTTGAGCTTGATGAAGAAACAATTGAAAGAATGCAACAAAGCCTAAGAGACCATGGAAGAAAAGTGGTGGAAAATAAAGCAAGAGAAGAAGCTGGAAAGATTCTTATTCGCATGAAGGATAGGTAACATCATTTTAAAGATGTCTATATTCATCTATTTGGTCCATGTAACTGATCCAATCAAACAAGATAAGGCTTGGTTGTTATTTGTTTCCATTTGTTTGTTTTGGGGGACACCCTTTGTTGTACTTGGCACTTTCCCTTGCTTTTATGATGAAAGAAATTGCTCTATTCCTATTTGATGTTATTCAGCTTTCAGATTGATTTGGTGGCTTACCGGCTTCTGTAATCAATTTCAGATTATCCACAATATTCAATCATGACAATGATTCACTACCTAGGGTTTGGACTGGGAAGGAAGATATCAGAGCAATTACAAAGGATGCTCGCTCTGTGGTAATTGATTGCAAACTTCAATGAATTGTTCTAGTTCTTTTAGGCTATTATGTTTTCTTTTTTGCTGGGACCTTGGATGTTTAACTCACTTGAGAGAGTGTGTTCTCAAGATCTCTTTTTATGTTAATAAATTTTCCTAACCGATGTGAAAAGTATACTTTTATTATAATGTCCTGACATAAAAAAATGATTATATTAGCTGGTTGACCTTTAACATGCATCTCATCCATGAGCTCCCAAGCATGAGAGACTCTCTCTGTTTTGCATAAACCATCAATAAGAGAATTGTAGGTAACTGTATCAGGAACAACCTTTTTGTAATCCATTTCTGCAAGGAGATTCAAGGCTTCATCAACCATTTTAATCTTACATAGTCCGTTGATTATGATATTGTAGCTATGAACATCTGGAGTCTCTCCTCGTTGAGCCATTTCGCAGAATATATATTTGGCCTTGCTTACTTCATTAACTAAGCAATACCCATCCATCAAAGAATTATAAGTAACAACATTAGGTTTCACACCCTGTTTCATCATCACAGCTAACATGTTCTTAGCTTCTCTCACCTTCCCTTCCTTACCTAAAGCATCGACCAATATATTATAAGTATACACATCTGGGTCTATGTTTTTCAATCCCATTTCATCTAGCAACCCAATTGCTTGTTTCAATTGACCAACAATGCAAAAGCCATATATTAAAGCATTGTAAGTGAAAATATCAGGAGGAATTCTCTTTGCAAGCATTTCAGAATATAAATTGCAAGCATGACTTACAAGTTTATCTTTACACAGGCTATCAATGATGGTGTTGTACATTACCACATTAGGTTGAATCCCTCGCCCTTGAATCCGCCTAAGCAACTCCAAAGCAGCTCTTGTTTCCCCAATTTTACATAGCCCATTGATCAAGGTCGCGTAACTGACTTGATTCAACAGAAATCCCTTTGCCAGCACGTCATCATGAAATTGCAGTGCTTTGGGGACCTTGCCGTGAAGACAGAGACCTTTGATGAGAGTATTGAAGGTGATGGTATCAGGCTGATAACCACTCTTGAGAATTCTGGCGAGTACAGAAAAAGCGGAATTGATTTGACCTAGGTGGCAGTAGCAATTGATCAAGATGTTCATAGTAACAAGGCTTGGCTTGATTCCAGTGAACTCCATCTGGTGAGAAAGCGAGATAGCGGTGGAGTAATGCTTCTTGGTCTTAACAAGGGAAGTTAAAATCTTGTTAAATTCAACGATGGAAGGGGTAGTAGGACACATTCGGAGTAAGCGATTGAAGTGTGAGACGGCATCACCAGGATTGTGAGAGTGAGAGTGAAAGGAATGAAGAAAAGAGGGATTAGGAAGATTTTGTTAAATGTTAAGGCTTATAATAATTTGTTTTGGTCCCTGATATTTGTTTATTGTGATTTTGGTCACTGATTTTAGAAAAAACTTTAGCTTTAGTCCCATTGTATAGTATCACAATTCACAACGTTACATGTTGATTCTTTATTTATCATATCACCAATAAAAAGTGTGATATTATAAATCGGAGATCAAAATCAAACAAATCTATTTGTAAGAATTTAGAATTGAGATCAGACGGATAAGTATTAGATGATAGTCCAAATATGACATAAACATTAGGGACAAAAGAACTCATTTAAGACTGTTTTTAATAATTTTTAATGAGCATTTGATTTATGAGTTATGGCTTATGTTCTATGTTAAGTGCATATTTTGTTTTCATTTTCTATTTTAATTTCCAAAAATAGTCTTCATTTTCAAATTTTTAGAATTTAGAAAACATATTTGTTTTGACTTTCTGTTTTATCACTACCATTGTAGTTGTTGTTGTCGGCCCTCATCACAACCATTGTCACTGCCACCACCAAAGATGCTACTACCATCGCCACCTCTGTCACCATCACCACCTCTACCTCGACAACCACCGCCACTACCACCACCATCAGTGCTAACAGAACCACTACATTCGCAACCTTCATCGCCGCCGGCACCGCCTTTCACCCCACCACCACCACCTTTTTCATCTCACTGCTGGTGGTGGCGGCAGAGGAAGTGGAGGTGATGGTGGTGAAAACAACGACAGAGGCGATGGCGGCGATTGTGGAGGCAATGACAATGATCATGGTAGCGGTGACGACGATTGTGGCGATAAGGACATAGGTTGTGGTAACGGTGAAGATGGTGGTGGCAGTGGCAGGATAGTGGCGGTGGTAATGATGATGACAACTCATTTTCATTTTCACTGAAAAATGAAAACTTCTTTTCTATTTTCCTGTTTTAATCATATGTTCTAAATATCAAGCAAACATGTTTTCAACTTTACTTTCTATTTTTTTAAATGAGAGTAGTAAACAGGTAAAGCAAATGGGCCCTAAAATTTCGTTTGTATTTCAGAAATTCCTTATTTCAAAAATGAAAGTTGTGGTATAGAGAAAAATATAATTCAAGTAGAAAATTTTCAGTTACCTGAAACTATTCTCAACTATGTGAAAAATAGCACATTCCTTAAAACTAATTTCAGGAATGTAAAAAATTACATTTATGAAATTAGTTGAGAAATGCAACTTTCTTCTGAGATAAAATTTATAGAATTCAAAATTGCATGCAATTTTGTTTTTTTGCTAAAACCAAGGTATCAACTGCTGATAGTAGTGACTAACTTTCTTGTTTCATATGCTTGCACTTAGTGGTAAACGTATCCCCGCTTCATTCTAATGGCCAAAAAATTTACATTTCTGAAATTAGTTTTCCAAATGTATTACTAGTTTCTGAAACCTTGTAAAGTTTACACGTCTTAAAAATATTTTAGGGATATTAAAAAAAGATGGGCTAGTGACATTATGACATTCTCTTCATTGATCCAATGTCTCAAGTTTCAATATTTTCCATAGCTAAATCTGAGCGACAAGTTTTTTAATATCCATCAGTGTCCATATGAGTTTCACTGCCTGCAGTATCGATCAAGTCCCATCTTTCATCTAAAAATTCAAAATATACCAAAACTATATGGACCAGTTAGGGAATTGAAAACAGACGATCCTCAAAGATTACAGGGTACAATAAAATGCCAAAGGGTACTGGTTGGCATGAAAGAAATGCAAATGTTGGCTGTTTGAAAATCATTTCAGATAAGCACTTGATGATTTGATGGGCAAAATTGATTTGAGAGCCTAAACAACATTAAAAGTTTACTCTGTAAAGGAAATTACTTACATTAAATATCATTTCGGTTTGATTTCAAGGACCAAAAGGCTTTATATAGTTGATAAGCTCCCATAAGCTCTTTCACCCTGTATTCAGCCCTAAATATATGGAATCAGTCCATTTTTCAAGTGGCTCAGTTTTATGATCACCGTAATATTAGTTTGAGTTTTTTAATTTTGGGAATGCCAAATTTATATATATATATATATATATATATATATATATATATATAATAAAGAAATGGAAAGCACCAGTGGTGCTAGAAAAAAGATACAAGAAAACAGGGGAAAATAAAAAGCACTAAAAAAGAGTAATGCGAGCTGCTAGAGGCATTATATATGCCATGCTCTTGACAGATCCACTAAACTAGAGAAGCCAAAGCAAGACTGCAGAGAGCCTTCCCTATCAGACCAACAATAACAGATAAAATGATCCCACCCTTCAATCCTCCAAATGAAAGCCACGCCTTCTTACTTCACAACAATAAGATTTGAGACAGAACCAATCTGAGAGGTATACTGAGCTGTCCAGAGCAATTGGCCCAGCCTTTCCTTAGATAATTCAGTTGATGCAGGGGTACAGTCCTGGCCTGAAAACAAAGCTACCAGGTTGTTCCCACCCCCAAGCACATTCTCGGATTTGCATACCAATCATATGAGGAGCAGCTAAATCCCTTTCTTTTGCATCTTCGCCATTTCCACGAACGGAATTTGATTAATTCTACCACCTTCTCTTCACTGATTGACCCTGAATTAAAAAGAATATCATTCCTATATATAGGATCTAATTTATGGATGTAAATTAAAAAGAATTAACATCTTCACACTAATTTACATTTGTCCTCTCAACAAAGCCCTAGCTGATTAAAAACTAATTAAGTTCATGTAAGACAACTATCATTATGTTTTTTTTAAGCAAAAGATATATATTATTGGATAGGTAAGTTTCATGACAAAAACTCTCTCACAAAAAGGACAAATAAAAAAACTCAACCAACAAAACCACCCAAAAAACCACACACCAAGTGAACGTGCCTCATTAAAACCTTCATAGGAAAAACCATTGGGATAAAAACCTAATGAAGGAAAAAGAGTACAAAATCCCCAAGAAGTGTCTTTGAAACCCTCTAAGCAAAAACCAATACAATAAATCATAAAAACTCAAATCTAACCAAATAAGTGTAAGTCATCACAACCAACAACCTGAAACCTTTGATTTTTCCTTCTCCTCTTAGTGACTTTCTTAGGCCGACCTCTTTTTCTCCCAACAAAAAAACCTGGACCCTTAGAGGCTCCTTCTCCACAGAAAGAAAACGGGAAAGAGACTCAAACCTTGAGAAAATCACAACAAGGAGTATCATTGAAACCCCAACAAAAAGAAAACCAAATGATACGCAAATCAATCAGGATTTTCAGCCAAACCACATGAGAACCTTAGTTACTCATATATGATCCTTAGCACCACGAACCTCATTATCAAATGGCTGATATCGAGTCTCCGTTAACAAAGAGAAGACCTTCAACTTTGCTGCATCCATCATCCCCTTCTACTTATGACATAGCAAGGTAACCTCAGTTTGAAAAATTGCGCAAAACCAAGAGTGTTATCTATCAGCCGGTGTGTTAACTGGTTAAGCATTCAGCAGATGCAACAAGCTTCTCCTTATACATCACGAATTCCATAGAAACATGGATAAAAAGAGAAAAAATTCAGTCAGACATTTCAACAAGCAGTCAGTGTGCAAAAAGAAAAAGAACAGAATTAAGGAAAGCAAAAAAGACTGAAATGGAAACGAAGGCAGAATAAATAAGGAAGATGGATTGAATCAGATATCGTCTCGCACGTTCCATCAAGAAACAAAGTGGAAGAACCACGACGACCAACATCTTGCCTATGTTGCTTTGCTCCACACCACCACGCTCAAAACTCGTCGTAACCATTCCATCAGCCCCCTCATCGACCTCACCGCCAGCCTCGTCACGCAATAGCACTTCCTCAAGCCCAAACACAGAACCATTGTTGCACCCCACCAACCCATCACAACCAGCGGACTCCATCTCAGCAGAACAAGAAACCGACAGACTACGGTAGGAGACCAAAGGCGAACAAGTCCAGAGACACCCCAAGAGAAGAACCACGTCCGAGAACGAAAATCGTACCGAGAATGAAGATCGCACGCCGCCACAAACAGCAAACACAACAGTGACGAGAGCGAAACAGAGACGAAGCAGCTAGACTTAGAGATGAGATATGGGCGAACACGGCGGCAAACGCCAAAACAGAATCGTTGATGTCAAAAATAATACAGAACAAGGGCAAAACAGAGTCGACGAAACGCAAGAGAGACTTGGCTTGTGGCTTTAGGGTCGAGCCCAACCTGGCCCGGTTCATAAAAAGGGACAAAAAGAAATGTCCTATTCTTAGAGTAGGGACAGGTTCGGGTTGACTCTAGAGTCACCCGGCTTGGATACAAAATATGACATTACTATTATTGTGCAGTTCACCATACTGCACTCTTCTTCTGCTACGTCACACCATCTTTCTTGGTGGTGTTCCTCTGCATCCCCGGAAGTTGACACCCATTGTTCCCTCCACACTTTAATTAGCTCTATCGCTTACTTTCTAATGCACATTTCAGTTTCCCCTCCATACTTTATTTGCTATCTGTCTGTTCAGTTGCTAAATGCAGATTACTCAAGTGCTAACTGTATTTCATTTTTCAGCTTATTATTATGCTCAGGTTGCTGGTTTATATTCTCGCAAAAAAGGGAACAAGTGCTACTGTCCCTCCAGAAAACAAGTTTTATAACTCATATGACACCACTTTACTTGAACTTCAACCTTTCTTTCCCAATGTTTCACTTCAGAAGAAAAATACAAGTGAAGATAAACAGTGGAACTCATCCATGTTCTTCCCTATCTCTCTTCCTACTTCATCTTCAGAAAAGCCTACAACTAATAACCCAAGGAGAACCTGGGAAACAATTGTAAAGTGAACTTCAGGTCTACTCTATGAGACCACAAATTCCTCAACAAAAAAACCAGCAGAAACCGTGTCAAACCTAATGGAAGACACACAGATTGATCGAGCTAATTGTTAATCATTTAAGTGCTACTATTGATGACCTTGATGTTCCAATTGCCATAGGAAAAGGTGTTAGATCTTGAACTCAACATCCCATAACAAATTATCGCAGATGGAGGTTCCTCAAAATGTCCATGGTGATCTTCAACACCTAAATTAGTGATGTGCTGTAATAGAGGAAATAATTGTTTAAAACGAACGCAAAGAATTGGATGTAGTAGACCTTCCTAATGGAAAAAATTTGATGGCATGCAAATGGATCTTTACCAATAGAGATAGGAGCGTAATATTGTTGCTCTAATACATGTAGTGGCAGTAATATTGTTGCTCTAATACAGCATGCTTCTTACCTCCATTGTCTAGCCACCTCATCTCAGAAACAGCTACAATCTCAGCAAGCTAGTCACTTCTGATTCAGAAATACAGTTGAGAAAATTACAAAATGGGGTAGCAATATATTAAAATAGTCATTCAATCTCATTTTCAGCATTTTGTAAGACTTTATTGGTTAAGTGCTGAGAACTTTGCCAAATTTCATTCCAAGCAATAGTTAAACAAGTTGTTCATTATAAGAGTGCAGCAACTCTATTATTAAGAGATGGTATTCTGTATTTTTACTGATATAAAAAGATGTAACCCAAGCAAATATAGATGCAAATGACCGAGATTTCAGAACATTAAAAAATAAGGACACCATGTAATGGAAGCTGACCAAACATAAAATTCAAGGATATGCATCGCTAAGATTTGGAACTTCTATGAATTAAACTAAGAAAAAACGATTACATGAACAATGTGATAGCATAGGAAGAACAAAATTCCTTGGACCAGATGAGCGAAAATAAAGCTAGTGGCTATCCTCAACTATAAAAATCAATTTTATCTCTGGAATCGATAACCTACCATGATCTGAAACAAATAAAAGAAAAACTAACATCTAAAAGCTTTGGGTACCTAGCATAAAAATCATGAGTGTGGATTTTTGTATCGGTTAATATTTCATTTTGACGCATCAGAACTAGAGCTGTAATCTTCCAATTATAAACAAAAAAAGTCACATCAAATACATTTGATATGACTACTTAAGTTTTAACAGTGGTGAAGTAAGACTAAAAGATAAAAGAAGGAAAGGAAGATGTAAAATTAATTCCGCTCTCTTGCTTCAGAAGAGTGACTAAAAATATATACTTCTCCATAATTAAACTTGCACATGCCAAATATAAGGTCCACACATTAATCTATTTGGTCTAACATGTTCACTTTGATTTTGACTTAGGATAGGATATAGTCACCAGAATTGACATATCTATTTCAATAAAATGCATTGATTTATGCTTCTATTTTCGCCTTTACAAAGCATGCACAAAAAAAAAGGAATAAAAAACTAAGAGATGATTCAAGTTTTAACTAAAATATATGCATAAATTTGAGCCTCCGAACTCTAAAGGTCATGTATGTCAAAGATAGTTGATTATGTACAGCCATCTTACTATAAAGTTAAATTAGCCTACAGTGCTACCTCACTGTTAGGTACTAAGCAGTTTGTGATATTCTGTTGTAAATAGTAACTGTTAGAGATAACTTATAGATATCTACTTGTCTATTTGGTTTGGCATTAGCATCAACGCAAAACGATAAAACACACATCTCACACATCAATGGAGAAGCAAGATTTGCCATGTTGACTCAAATGTGGATTGGCGTTGATTCAAACGCCAAACCAGAAAGACACTACAGCTTCTGCCATAAGCTTCCGCCATCAATGGAAGCATGGACTGTAATCAGAGAACAAATGGTGCACAATATAGAAATGAAAAAACTAAATCAGTGCTAAATATGATAAAGAAGAAAGACTATGACCAAAAACCAAATCAGAAAACAATATCTAAAACCAAAAGATAAAAGAAGAAGCAGAAATCTTTACCTCCAATTCAAACTAAATAAATGTAAGTTGAAGAAGCATAACGAGTGGGGTATGGGGGGAATCACAAGTGAGAAACTATCAATATCTTACAATGATTAAATACAAAAATATAACCAATTTTAATGGTACTTCTCATTTGTTTCATATCAAACCAGATCTACAAGTGTGTCAAATATTTTCTTCACAGGAAAAAGTAACATGAGCAATACGACTTTTCAGTTAAACAGAAATTGATAAAGAACAAAGAATGTCAATAGGGCAGAAATGACAAATGTGAATACCATGATGCAGGAGTGTGATAGATAGAAGCTGAATTACCAAAGCATGAGCCAAGCATGCCACTCTTAATTACACCTGGATTAAGAGTGACATTCAACTACTATTCCTTGAGTTGGAAGGGCCACAAAGGTAAGAGTTGGAAGGGCCATTTATAAAGAACTAATGTAAGAGTTGGAAGGGCCACAAAGGTGTTTATCAGCTTCCCATTTTACTTATGAAGTGCATATATATATATATATATATATATATATATCTATAGCAGAGCTTCTGAAATTCAAACCAATACCTTAGGTAAGAAATAGAGTCCAGGTATATTGTTATAGTAATCTGAAATTATTAGAATAGTTATCAATGACAATGGATTTAAGAGCATATTGTTGGCAGGCCTTTCTTTTCAGAACAAGTACTGCCAACCACGCAATAATAATCTGTCTGGGCACAAAGCATCGACCAATATATTATAAGTATAAACATTTGGGTCGATGTTTTTTGTTGTCATTTCATCTAGCAACCCAATTGCTTGTTTCAATTGACCAACAATGCAAAAGCCATATATTAAAGCACTGTACGTGACAACATCAGGAGATATTCCCTTGACAATCATTTCAGAATATAAATTGCAAGCATCACTTACAAGTTTATCTTTACACAGGCTATCGATGATTGTGCTGTACATTACCACATCAGGTTTAATCCCTCGCCCTTGAATCCGCCTAAGCAACTCCAAAGCAGCTCTTGTTTCCCCCATTTTACATAGCCCATTGATCAAGGTTCCATAACTGACTTGGTTCAACCGAAATCCCTGAGCTAGCACGTCATCATGAAATTGCAGTGCTTTGGGGACCTTGCCGTGAAGACAGAGACCTTTGATGAGAGTATTGAAGGTGATGGTAGTTGGCTGATAACCCCTCTTGAGAATGTTGGCCAATACAGAAAATGCACAAGTAATCTTACCTAGATGGCAGTGGCAATTGATGAGGATGTTGAGAGTAACAATGTCTGGTGTAATTCCCCGAGATTCCATCTGGTGAGAAAGGGATATAGCGCTGGGGTAATGCTTCTTGGTCTTAACAAGGGAAGTTAAAATCTTGTTAAATTCGATGATGGAAGGGGTAGGTTGCATTTGGAGTAAGCGATTGAAGAAGGAAACAACATCACCAACATTGTGAAAGGAAGAATGAAAGCGAGAGTGAGAGTGAGAAAGAAAGGGAAAGCTCCTGAACCTTAAAAATGGTGACATTGAAGGAGTGGACGCTGCTATGAGTTTCGTCGATGCCGCGACGGAGGTTACTTTGTAGGTTTTGTGGATACTTTTCGGTTAGAGAGAACCAAAAAAAGTAGAAAAAGAATTAGAGCCTAAGAGAGTACTCCATATAGGGTAAATGGTCACTTTCGTCCCTAAAGTTACAAGCGTCGGGAAATTTAGTCCTTATTCTTTTGAAATGTCACACGTGTGGATTTTCCACGTGGCATGTTATGTGTCAATGTGGATTTTCCACGTGGATTTAAATATTGGGGGAAACTTAAAAGCTTCAATTTAGTCCCTGGAAGTAAGAACCCTAGAATACTTCAATTTGTGCATTGGCTTCTCTTGCTTCCTTCCTCCCCTCATCTCCATTCACCAATCAAACACACCCTTCCCATTGCCATCAAAAAATTCAAGCCAAACTTCAGAAAAATTACAAATTAGAAAAGTGGGATTTTTCATTTTTGTGAAGGACTAAGCAAATTTGGTAGGACATCGACCAAATCCGTCCAAATCCTCAATACAATCCTCGAAGATTCTTCTCCCCTGATTCCTCTGTTTCTCTCATTATGACATCACCTCCCTCTTCTTCTTCTTCTTTTTTTTCTTCTTCTTCTTCCTGAACTGATGAAGGGTTTTGCAGATTTGTCTATATCCATTCAGATCTGTCCCTGACCTCTTGCAACCCATGGGGGTTGGGTTGCATTTGGGCGGTGTGGGGCAGTGGTGCTTATTCGCCAGAGGGGGTTGTGGCTTGGGCGATGGGATGGCGGATGGTGGTGGTTGTTCTCCAACAACTGACTATGGGTGGGGGGGGACGAGTGGTGGTTGTCCTCAATCCAAAACGACAGACAATTTTTCTAGAGGGCATAGAGTTTTTTAGTTGTAAATATTACCATTTATTTTTCAAATTTCCATTTAGATCTAACTTTTAGAGATGAAGACACTTGATCATGAAATTCATTACTAAGGGTATTGCTTAGTACTGAAAAGTGTGTATTTTTCAGTTTTGTGATGTATGGTTTTGTGAAATCATGGAATGTAAATAGGGGAAGTGCATTGGTTAAATCTGGGAGATCGCAGATAGTATCACCTGGCTTTTGTTTGAATGCATTGGACTGAATATAGTATAATAGGGACCAAAAGTGGGAACTGAATTAAGAGCAATGTTCTTCAATCTGGTTTTTGCCCTGTTGTTTCATTGTTTGCCTTTATCCGTTGTGAAGAACAGTCTTTCTGGATTTTGGATTCTTTCTGGTGAAAATGAAAAATGATTGGGGATGAAGATGATATATAATGAAATTAAAGATTGGAGTTTTTCTGATTTAGGATTTTGGCCTGGGACTAAATTGAAGTTTCTAAGTTTCTCAAAAAAAAATCAATATTCAAATCCACGTGGAAAGTCCACATTGACACCTAACGTGCCAAATCACCTTGGCCGTTACCGTTCACTGACGGGATCCAACTCAGGGACGAACGTGATCGACGTTTTTAAACATTAGGGACTACGAGTGACATTTCAAAAGAATATGGACTAAATTGCCAAACGCCTGTAACTTTAGGGACGAAAGTGACCCTTCACCCACTCCATATATGAGAAACGAGTTTTTTATGATTCTGGTTTGTTTAAAATCTTTCTTGATACATAGTGCTCAATGATTAATTTCTGGGATTAGATGTTTAAAAAGTCCAACTATCCTTTTCTATACATTGGCGGTTGCCTTCGCAACAATACTCCTTCCGTTCCTTTTTAATTGTCCACTTTGAATAAAAAAAATTGTTCTTATATATCTGTCCACTTAGAGTTTCAAGAGAGCATTAAATGATGTTTTTCCGAGAAATGTCCTTGCAGGAACAATAAATGAGGAAAGATAATATACATTTTAAAGGGTGAAATAGGAAATCAAATCTTTTATGAAAAGTAACAAAATTAATTGCACTCCTTAATATGTGTGTTTCTTCTCTTCTTGAACAGTTAAATAGGAACGGAGGGAGTATTAAGGAGTGGTATTTTGGCTTTATGGGAGCTGGTGCAGAGGATGATATTCTTCATATGAAGCTTTGTGCTATTTTCCATGGCTTGCACGAGGCTTGAGATCGGGGAAACATAAGGGTCATTTAATACTCATATTCCCTTTTTGTTGTGTCTTTGATCGAAACTCCACCTGCGGGCTTTCATGTGTGTGCAGTCCTCATTGCTAATATTAGGGACCTGCTTGACAGACAGTGGGAGGTTCGGGTTGCCCATCTGCAAGAAAGCAATGCGTGATTTTTTGGCCAAGGTCAGGGCTCGTCAAGATGTTGGCTTTACTTTTGTGGATACCCATTTTTGTCCGGGTTAATAGTTTGAATTTAAAAATTATCAATAACTTAATTAGGGATATAAGATTAGAGTGAACCCTTTAGTGTTAGTGATCAAGTGAGTTAATTTATCTTTGATTTCTTAACCATGTAACAACATTAAAAGAAAAAGGGGCTTTGCCAAGTTAAAAAAGAGTGTCTGGTTAATGGGCTTTGGCCCATTTTTCGACCAAAAATGCTAAAAAAGAAAGTGGGTTTACCAAGTTAAAAAAAAGGGGAGTATGTTTAATTAGTGGGCTTTGGCCCATTTTATGCAATCAGCCATGAGAAGGAAAGGATAAAACTGACCAAAAAAAGAAGAAAAATGATAAAAAAGAAAAAATGATAGAGATAATCAGCAAGTGGGTGTGTCCCGATCCTTCTGAGGTAAGTAGTCACCCCTATAAATAGAAACTTTTTTACTTTACCAGGACCAAGAATCGAGAACCAAAAAAAAAAAAACGTAAGAAGAGGGTCTGAAACTTTCTGAAAGAGAACAAAGCTTTTGAATTTGTCTGTTTGTTTCACTAAGGTATTTCTTTTTCTTTCTTCCTTAAGGCTTCACACAATCAAATACATGTGAATTTGTTTCTCTGTAAATTCATTTCCTTTTCACCTTTGTATTGTTCCTGTTACATCTTTACATCCTAAGGTAATAAAGAAACTCAGACTAAAATAGATACATGAGGGATTGAAAAAACTAAGTAATACTTAAACCAACAAAACAAAAAAAAGGTAAAATACAGTGATAAACAACAACAGTGCAGGAAAGGGGGAGGCCAATCCCTTCACGCCCTCACTGAGCCACCGCCGGAGGATGGTGGCTCGGAGTTGTGGCGGTGTGTTTTCGGATCACCTTCACTAACCCTCGCCGGAGCATCGCCGAAAGGTGGTGGCTTTTGCGTTGTGGTTGTGTTGCTGCTCTGATTCTCCTCTTTCCCCACTCAATCAGTTCCACTTCCACATAAATCATCACCAACACATGACGAATCTGAGTATTTTGACCCCTCTCTCAGATTTGAGTTGCTCTCGCCTTACCGCCGCCGAAAGGCGGCGACTTTGGTGTTGCGGTGGCCCTAATCGGCCTCGTCGAACCCTACCATGGCTGCGGCCACCATGGCCACGCGCGCACAAGAGAAGGCCGGCGGCGTAGGCTAGGGTTTCAAAAAAAAGAGAAAGGAAGAAGAAGAGAAACAGGAACCAGAACAGAGGAAGAAGCAAAAAAAGAGACAGTAGCAGAGAAAGAGAGAGATAACGTAAAAACTAAAAAAGGGATGAAAAAGGAACCGTTTGGAAAGGCATGGGATTTATTCCCTTTTATCTCTCAATCGGTTTTCTTACTTTCTTTTGTTTTTTTTTACCAAACAGAACCTATCTGATTGCATCATTGGCCAAAGGCCCGTTCTTTTCTTTCTCTAGTTTGTTTCTAACTTATTTTCTCCCTTTTTTTTATATCTTTTTTGTTGGATCTGCCATTTGTTTTGTTGGTTCCTTCATAGCACCATGAACCATATATGGGCCGTTTTTTCTAATTAATCATTTTGGTACCATAGTGTGATCTAATTGCTAGTAGTATGTGAATACTTAGAGTTAAAATTATTATTTGTCCTAACTAATTGTTTTTCTTAAGAAAATTAAAAAATGTATTTTTCTTCAATGTTATTATAAATCTGTCATAAAATGATAGGATGAAACCCCTTTTTGCAAATAAAACAAAAAATAAATAAATCTTTTCTCAAAAAGATCAATCTTTTAAAAACTAAAAAATATCACAACCAACTCATGTTTTTCTACCAAGAACTACGTAGCCTTGATTTTCTCTGTTGATAGAGAATACGTAGGCCCGGGGTCACTCTCGCCAGGCACTCCAAACACAAAATCTAAATTTTGTTCTTCTTTGTAAAATAATCTTTTCATTACACTAGCAACTTGTAAATAGTCTTTTTTTTAAAAATAAAATACAACACATTTTCTTAAGGGTAAATTAAATGGTTTAGAAAGCTAAGAAATTTTGCATAATTAACCATAAGTAACCGTTTCTTAACGGACGTTGTAGGGCGCTAACACCTCCTTATACGTAACCGACTCCCGAATCTAGATTTGGTTCTTTCATCTTTTGGGTTCTCTGATGTTCTCCCTAAAAACATTAGTGGCGACTCTTCTGATACTTGATTTAGTTTTAGCGCGCCGTCCCGCTGCGACCCCCGGTTGCGACAACTTTCACGACCCTTTGGCGGATCTTACTCTTCATCTCTTGGCGGATGATATAGGGACTAGTTTTTCTCGTGCTTAGTAGTTTCGGGTGTTTTATGTTTGTTTTTTTTTTCTTGTACCAAAAATACAAGTTGTCTCTTAATTGTTTTCATAAATTTTATGTTGTTTTTATTTTTCCTGATATTTCAAATTTATCTCTTTAACTTTCTCTATTCGCCTCATTTTCTTCTCCAAAACTTTCAATTATATTATTTATTGGGTTAAGGGTCATACCTGTGTTTGTAAAAGTGTTTGATTTTGGTCTCTTAGCCAAAAAATGACGACTAGTGGCGGTTTTTTTGACTGAGGGACCAAAATCAAACGTTTTTACAAACACATGGACTAATATGACCCTTAACCCTTATTTATTTGAAGGACCGAAAACAACTCTCTTTTACTCGGTACCCAGTAAAGTAACTCTCTCACTAATTATCTTAAAATATTTTTGAATGATCTCTTCTATTTGAATAAGTTTTATTTGATGAACTTCTTTTTCCATTCTTCTTAAAAAAATAAATTACACATTAAAAATCTATTGAAGTCCATTGTGATTACTAATTGATTGTTTACTCTTATATTTTAATTTTGAGACAAAAATATTCCAATTCAATTGTTGTTGTTAATTTGTTCATTTGCTCCTTAAAAACAGAATGAATGAAAAGGTTATTTCATTATTTGTATTAAGGTGACACTTGTGTTTCTTTCTTAACAGAATCAAGAGTTTAGTTCACTGACTAAAAGTTGGGAGCAAGAGTTCTCAAAAAGATTAATTATTTTGTGTGTCAAGATTACACTTGGAGATTTATTATCATTTCTTGAGCAATGGATCATCAAGTTGTAGACAGGAGGGCTTGTTGCTATTCTCACCGCAATATCTAAAAGATGGTCGTTTATTTCTCAAATTGGTGCTTCACTTAAGTGCTTGTTTCAAGGCTCATATCTGGTTATCACCCTTGAAATATCTGTGATAGATAATAAGCCTTGTAATTAGTTTTACTATTCTTAGCTTAAGAGTTAGTTAAGCATAGAGTTAGTTACCATTTTTTCTGTTATACTTGCTCTCCTTTTCTGTTAGCTTCACTTCAAGTTTTCTTAGTCTATATAAGTGAAAATTGTACTCAAGCTTCAGTTAATATATATTCACTCTTTTCATTCGCTTTGATACTCTGAGTTTCTGCTTTTCATATGGTATCACAGCTCCAAATTGGAACTCTATTGCGCACTCACCATTCAAATTTCCTCTTATCAAAGCTAATTTCGGTTTGTTCTTGTGGAAATTCTTCATTCACTTGATCAATTCTTGCTTCGATTCATCATTTTCTGTTCAACATTGGAGATAATTCTTCATGTTGTTACTTGATCTTCTATGGAGAATGCAATCATGCACCATTCTATCTTCAAATCAATAAAAATCCTGGAGCAATTCTAGTCTAGGTTCCTCTTACTTGTGCCAATTACCACTCTTGGTCAAGTGCGACGACCATGGCTTTGAAGACAAAAAACAAGCTTCAGTTCATTGATGGCACCTTACCACGGCCAGAACCTAGATGTTCCATTGGTTGCATTGTGGGACAGATGCAATACCTTAGTTCTTTCCGGGATCAATCAGACCTTACATCCATCAATTGCATGCTCATAGTGTATTGTGGAATGAAAATGATTGAAGAGGCGTGGAAGGATTTGAAGGATCGTTATTACCAAGGTGAAATTTTTTGAATTTATGAGCTTAAAGAAGAGACTTATATGCTCATGTAAGGTGAGAAACCTTTTACTGCCCACTTTACTCAGTCAAAAAGTTTATGGCAAGAAAGATAAGATTACAAACCTTTGCGGATTTATTCTTGTGAGGTAAAATGCACATGTGATGTGATTCCTACTATCAAGCTTTAGTTTATTCTCATAGAAGTAGGATTGAGAATCCAGGCAGAGTTGAGAATGCTGGAAACTTGTCTTTTACACCTGATCAACAGAAGGCATGCCTTATTGAGCTAGGGACAAGGATCACATATGGCACATCAGATCACAACAGAACCTCAAGTGAGACAGGTATGGCTTGCACTGTTTTTTTTAATTCAAAATATTAATCCTGGATTTTTGATATAGGGGCTACAGATCATATATGTCATTCTTTTAAATGCTTTCAGTAAGTGGAAACAATAAAACCAATTAGGATCAAATTGCCAATAGCAAATATGTCATCACACATATTGCTGGCACTATAATGACTTGTGGCATGCAAGTCCTGGACATCCATCTCATGACGAGATGCAAATCATGAAGACGATGTTTTCTTTTATTGATTGTATACACAAATCAATGATCCTTGCAATAGCCATTTGGGAAAACAGAAGAAGTCTTTTCCTTTAAGTGACACAGAGTCTGAAATTCTCTTTTCCTTTAAGTTTCTACACAAGAAGTCTGATATATGGGGACCAGTTTCGATTCCAACTATTTTAAGTCATAGGTCTTTTCTTACTGTTGTAGAAGACAAGTCCAGATTTACTTGCCTTTACTTCATGAAAAATAAAACAATAGTTGCCTCTAATATCAGGTCTTTTGTCTCTTTTATTCATACACAGTTTAACCGAAAGGTGAAATGTATAAGATCTGATAATGGTCTAGAGTTTCTTTTGAAGGATTTTTACAGTGATAAAGGAATCATCCACCAGACTTCTTGTGTAGAAACTCCCCAATAAAATGGAGTGGTGAAAAGGAAATATCAACACATATTAGCTATTACTAGAGCATTGCTATTTCAGTCCTTCATTCTAGAGTCATTTTGGTCGTTTGCAGCCAGTCATGACGTTGACCTGATCAACAGGCAACCTAGTTTTGTTTTTTCTCAAGGTTTTATATGGGACAGTTCCTATCATACAAGATCTGAAGGTATTTGAATGTTTGGCTTATGCCACTCCTTTGGTTGCTCACAGACAAAAGCTAGGCCCTAGAGCAAGACAGCGTGTTTTCTTGGGATATAAGCCAAGAAACAAAGGTTATGTTTTGTTTGATAAAATCTCAAAAGCTATCTGCACTTCCAGACATGTCTTCTCATATGAACATAAGTTTCCTTCCAAGCCTCCACAACCAGAATCCACTGACATTTCTGCTACACTCAATTCCTTTCCTTTACCTATCCTTTCTTTACATGGTGAAGGTCTTTTTCCCATTGAGCCACCTATTCAACCCACAACTAATAATGATGCCTCCTTAGATTCATCCATTCCCATACCACCTGCACACATCACACCTAGAATATCACAAAGAATAAGGAAACCACCTCCTTATCTTAGTGCTTAGCATCATTCTCTTTAAACATCTACACACCTATCACCTTATACGACTCCTATTCATTCCATTATTGATCAGGTAACCTATGACCACTTATCCAAATCTCACTAAAAAAATTCTCTTACCATTTCCAAAGACTTGTGCTGAAGCAATATCACCTCCACATTGTCAGCAGGATATAGATTCAGAGTTGAGAGCATTAGAAGCCAACAAAACCTGGATTTTAACAACACTACCCCCTGGAAAACAAGCTATAGGTTGCAAGTGGGTTATTAAGGTTAAAAATCATATTGATAGCTCCATTGAAAAGCACAAAGCCTGGTCGGGTAGCCAAAGGGTCTACTCAAACTGAAGGACTAGTTTACCTAGAAACCTTAAGTCCAGTGGAGAAGATTACTCCAACCAGAGTTTTGCTGGCTCTTGCATCTGCGAAAGGTTGGTTTCTGGAACAATTATATGTCAATACTACCTTCTTTCATGTTGATCTACCATAGGAAGTATACATGAGGCCTCCCCCAGGCTTGGCAAACTCCTCCAGTCAGAGGTCAGCAAGTTGGCCAAATCACTATATGGCTTGAAGCAATATTCCAGCAGACAATGGAATGCTAAGCTAACTAGTGTCCTACTTGATTCAGGTTACAAGCAATCTATTGCAGATTTTTCATTGTTTACTAAGAGTTTCTCTTGTTGATCCAATGGATTCGAATGCCAAATTTCAGAAAACTCAGGCTGATTGATGCTCTTGTTGATCCAACTGTGTATAGAAAGCTACTAGGTCGATTTATTTACACAACACATACAGTAAAAATCAGTTACTAAACACACAAAAATCAATGGTGAGGTGATGAAACTCAAGAGACATCATGGTCACTTTTTTTTTTTTACAATTGAGACAATCTTTATCAACCCACCTACATAAAATACAAAGAAGATAAGGTTGCATTTGAATTTAGATTTAGAAAGCTAAGCTTCTAGTACTTTGCAATGGATGTCGCCGAAGCCGGTAAATCTCTCGCAGGAAGTTCCACAACCGACGACCGTTTGCCGGAACTCAAGTCCTTCGATGACTCCAAAGCAGGTGTCAAAGGTCTTGTTGACTCCGGCATCACCAGACTCCCGCGAATTTTCATCATGCCGCCAGAGGACCTCACCGCCGCCGGCGAGCCACCGCAGATCCAGTTCAGGATCCCCGTGATCGACCTCGAAGGCGTCGCTCGACAACGCGCTGACGTTATTGCCGGAGTCCGGGATGCGGCGGAAACGGTAGGGTTTTTCCAGGTGGTGAATCATGGAATACCCGTGAAACTGTTGGAGGAGATGGTTGCGGCGGCGCGTGAGTTCCACGAGCTGCCACAAGAGTTGAAGGCTGAGTATTACACTAGGGAGCTGATGAAGAAGGTGAAGTATGTGAGCAACTTTGATTTGTATCAATCAAAACATGCTAACTGGAGGGATACACTGTTCTGTGTGATGGGTCCTGAACCTCTTGATCCTCAAGAATTGCCTCCTGTATGCAGGTAAATTTTGAAGATTGGAAAATTGCAAAGAAGCTACATTGAATAATTTAAATTTCTTTGTTAACAAATATGAATTCATTGTAAAGAAAATATTTTGCTACCTTATAATTTCATTGTAATTTGTAGGGATGTAACAGTGGAATACTCTAGGGAAGTTCAGGCATTGGGGAAGCTTTTATTTGAATTATTGTCAGAAGCACTAGCACTCAAGCCTGAGCATCTTGAAAGGATGGATTGTGCAAAAGGCCACACAATTCTTAGTCACTATTATCCAGCATGTCCTGAACCTGAACTGACTATGGGCACTACCAGACATTGTGATCCTGATTTCCTTACAATTCTGCTTCAAGATCACATTGGTGGGCTCCAAGTTTTGAGCTATGGGCAGTGGGTTGATGTTCCTCCTGTTCCTGGAGCTCTAGTAGTGAACATTGGAGATCTACTACAAGTATGTCCATTCTTTTCCCCCATTTTTACTAGTTAAAAAGTTTGGTACTAGAAATGCTCATCTTTCTAAAATGTTGTAGCTGTGTGTGACCTAATTCAAAGGGAAAAAGAAGAAGAGTAAAAAATAAAGATGGTTAAGAAAATGCATTACATTTGCACCCTAATGAAGTCCAATATGATTTGCATGTGTGACAAGTAGAAAGTTTTCCATTTCTTTCTTTAATTGAGCACACCATACCACATTGCTGGAGTTGATTCTTTGATTATTGTAAATCTCAAGAGGGAACACTATAGATGTTAGTTAAATTGCATTATATTATATTGTCTAATTAAAAGTTCTTTAAATATTCAAACTACATCTTTCAATCTTTTTAACCAAGTTCAGTAGTAAATATTCAGCATTAAGCATATGATTGTCCTCTAAGACCCTCAACTTAGTCAATCAAAATTTTGAGCATATTACATCATAATTTTTTTTTCTTTTTCCTAAGAATCAATATTATGCTATTGCCAGGATTAGGAAATAAGGCTCAAAGGGGTTACATGGCAATGATATATATTGGCCGCGTTTGGAATACCAGCTTAATTAAGCGCTTATGGGATAAGCGCTTAGGCCCAGTTTGGAAGAGCTTATTTGAGCTTATCTGACAGCATAAGCTCTTTTGCAAGTGTTTGGGAGAGCTTATGCAAACAGTTTATGGTCTGCCATAAGCTATTTTCAGCTTATTTTCATAAGCTACTCAGGATAGCTTATGAAAAACAGCTTATGCTTATACACAGCTTATTTTTAATTTATTTCAATAAATTTTTAAAAATAGCTTATGAATAAGCGCTTATGTCATAAGCGCTTATGTCATAAGCGCTTATGACCATAAGCGCTTAATTAAGCTGTTTATCCAAACGGGGCCTTATTGTATAAGAGCTTATGTCATAAGCGCTTAAATTTAATAAGCTGTTTGCGTTTGGATGCGCGCATTTGAGAACAGCTTATATCAAATAGAAGCGTTTGGATGTATTTTTACATAAGCACTTATCCGTAGTTGAGATTAAAAAATTAAAAATTAAAAATAGTAGAACTAAAATTATTATAAATGAATTTAATATTTTAAATTAAAAATAGTAGAACTAAAATTATTAAAATTTAAAGATCAAACCATGATAAAAAAAACACAAGTTAATAGTAACTAAAATCATTACAAACAAAATAAACTACCAATCACTACAGTACACCAAAATAAGTTTATAGTAACTACGTTCAAAAAGTTCATAGTAATAAATGCATAAATTTGAAAAGTGCAACAATCATAAAAATAAAACTAAATAAAACTGATAGCATCTCTAACTCGCTCCATTTGCCTAACACTTTGTTGAGTTGGTTCCTCCCATGTCACATCTTCGGGGGTAGTGTTATGAGCATCAACATTGTACTCTAAATCAACATTCTCATCAAACAAAAGAAACTCTCTATCACCCGTGCCAGTCCTTCTTATGAAATTGTGTAAAGCCATACAAGCAACAATGATGTGAGTTGTGGTTTTCAATGGAAAAGAAGGCATGTTGTTGAGTATTTTCCATCTAGCTTTGCAACACCCAAATGTTCGTTCAATTGTGCTTCGGAGGCTAGAGTGCAAAAAATTAAACACTTCATTTCTTCCTCTAGCTCTGGGCCCTAATCTAAAATGGGGGAGATGATATCTGGTGGTTTTGTAGGGTCCTAAGTAGCCCATAAAGTTGGGATAGCCAACATCAACAAGATAATATTTACCTGTGAATAAAGTGTACAATGATTTAAATATACATGTTGGTGATAAAATTTAAAGAAAAAAAATACAAGTAACTAACCATGAGGAGGATGTGGAAAATGCAATCTAGGCGTGCGCAAAGCATCCATAAAGATCCTAGTGTCATGTGCAGATCCTTCCCATCCTGCTAACACAAATGTGAAGCACATATTGAAATCGCAAACAGCCATTACATTAGTTGTTGTATAGCCCTTTCTAGAAGTGTCAGGAATCTGATGTTCAACCGGGACTATCAACTTCACATGAGTGCCATCTATAGCACCAATACAATCCTTAAAGTGAGGATGATATCTTCTATCACTTCTAATTTGATGAGGTGTATCCATAAAGGTAGGGTCAACAAGCTTAATAATATCACCAGAAAGTGCAAGTACAACCTCTAAAACCCTGTGGAATTGTCTAGAAATTGTCTCTCCAGAATGCTGGAATCTCTCCTCTGCATTACGAATGGAGCATGGTTGTCCTAAAATGTATAAGAAAATCCCAACCTGCTCATGAATCCCCATGCCTCTAGTTGGCTTCAGACCATAATGACACTCCAAAACATTACATAATTGTAAAAACACATTTTTTCTCATCCTAAATTGTTGATAGCAACGAGTATCATGTCCGTTGATAATCTCTTGAACCCATCCATATCCTTGTAATTCAGAATCCCTGCATGGACTTTTGTCCACATGACTTAAGAAATAGTTTGTAGCATGCATCATCATCATCGTCAATAATACCTTTTTCTTCCTTCTACGTTGTGATAAATGACTATTATCACATGAACTATCACTATCTGACCCAGAAGTAGTGTCATTTGTACTACTAGTAGTAGACATCCTGTGCAATTTTCAAATATGAAAAAAATAACATTACTATTATAAGCATAAGAAGAAATGATGAACAATATTTTCATAAACTGGTAGCTCAAGTTTACAAACACAAGTTCAAGTAACAACACATAATGAAATACAAACTTAACAAAATGGAAAGCATAACCAATAACATGTCAAAGCTACAAAACATATGATAAATCAGTGATGAGAAACATCAGCCATAGTGTGGCTACTGATCCAACTAAGCTGAAGAACTGAGTCATCCAATAGAACAAAAGTCTCCCTATTTGTTTTTGATTTCATCAAGCGGATACCAAGTATGTGAGTCTCACTACCGTACTCCAATCCCGGCAATTTTTTAAGCATGTCCAAGCAATCAGCAAGTGTAGGGACATTAGTTGTTTTATCAGCAGTAACAGAATTATCACTATTCAAGCTTTCAATTACACGATCAAACTGCTCGCAGATTCGGTGACCAATACCCCCTCTCCTATTATCATTACCTCCCCTCTTCCTTTTTGGCCCCTGACTAGATTGACTTGGTTCTCCAATCTCTTCACATTCTTCAGTTTCAACTCCTAAACCGTGAATGTCATGCTCATCTGTCATTTGTGTATCAAATGTACTATTTACTTCAACTCTTCCCCCATCATCTCTTAGGTCCTCAGATGGTGCCCATGCATTATGGCCAGTTGCCACAGTATCCTTAAAAAGGATCTCCATTTCAGACAAATTTCTTAGACCCTTATTTTTGAACTTTGCAACCTCAGGGCACTCCTGAAATAAAAAAAATCATTACATATGTTAAACTTCAAAGAAGATATAAGATAAAGATATAATTACATTATTAGATATGAATTCACCTTAATCTTGGCTGCCCACCACTCGTCACTTGCTGCAATTGTTTGCCTAGTGTTGTCCCATCCAAGACCTGTCTCTTTTTCAATAAGTTTTGTCCAAGCTCTCCATTCTCCTCTCAAAATATCCCATTTATTTTTCAATTGCTTGTATTCATAAGATAACTCAGTTTGTCTGTTAAAATCTGCTATCAAATTTGCCCAACCCGGTTTATTAAAATGAGTATGTGGCCTATTCCCAGCGCGTACTTGCGCAACACAAGCCTTCAAAAATATGTCCAAGTTTGTATCATTCCAATCAGCCTTTAATCGTTTGACACTACCATCTTTGTTTCCATTCTTTTGACATTGGGTTGAGTCCATTTTTAGAGCTACTCAAACACAGCAAGATACAAACAAGATTCAAATATCATTTGACATTTGACATTGCAGGGCAGCAACATTTGACACAAATCAAGGCCAACATATATACAAATTAACAGCACAATAATTGAATCACAACCTAATCTAGAACCCAAGGCATAAGCACACCATCACAACCATATGACACTCAAAAGTAAAATCTAGAACCCACCCTGATACAGAACCATACGAGAAGAAAAAAAACCCATGGCCACCAATGACAATAAAGCTCAAAGATGCAAAACAGAGGCACAAATCAGACATAGTATTATATCATCAAAACATGTCAATCTCCATTAGGGTTCCACTCAGAGATTTGAGCCAAACCAGATAAAGCAACAAGATGCTTACCTTTTATGAAACGAGAGGCTCGGCCAGAGAGATGGAGGGGCGCGCGACCGGAGGAGAGGAAGGAGGCGCGCCGCCGAAGGAGAGGAAGGAGGTGCGCAACTGTTGTGGATGAACGATGTCTGTGGAGAGGAGAAGAACGTATGCTAGGGTTTCTAAGTATAGAGGAAAAAAATAATAAAAGTGTGAAAAAACTGGGGTCACTAGGATTCGAAGTGGGGATCTCATTAAGGCCCAGTTTGGAAGAGCTTATTTGAGCTTATCTGACAGCATAAGCTCTTATGCCAATGTTTGGGAGAGCTTATGCAAACAGCTTATGGCCTGCCATAAGCTATTTTTAGCTTATTTTCATAAGCTAATCAGGACAGCTTATGAAAAACAGCTTATGCTTATATACAGCTTATTTTTAATTTATTTCAATAAATTTTTAAAAATAGCTTATGAATAAGCGCTTATGTCATAAGCGCTTATGACCATAAGCGCTTAATTAAGTTGTTTTTCCAAACGGGGCCTAAAAGGTTTTCATAAGCTCCGTATAAGCTCCGTATAAGCTGTTTCTATCAGCTTATGAAAATAAGCTAAAAAGAGCTTATAGAGGGCTCATAAGCTATTTTGACAAGCACTTCCAAACGCGCCAAAAAGAGCTTATTTTATAGCATAAGCTCAAATAAGTTGTGCAAAAGCTCTTCCAAATTGTCTGTCAACATAATTTGCAGTACTAAAGTTGATTCTGCCTTCTCTTGTTGGTTTATCATGTACATTTGTGTGGATTTAGTTATTGGTATGAAGAAATATTAGGCTGAAAGTTGATTTTATGCTGCAATGTTGCAGCTAATATCCAATGACAGATTCTTAAGCGTGGAGCACCGTGTTCTTGCAAACCATAGAGGGCCTAGAGTATCAGTGGCATGCTTTTTCACTCTCCATCTGTATCCAACAACAAGAATGTATGGCCCCATCAAGGAATTATGGTCAGAAGAGAACCCCCCAGTTTATAGGGAAACATTGCTGAAAGATTTCATTGCTTACTATGATAACAAAGGACTCGATGGGAAATCAGCTCTTGCTCATTTTCGGTTACAGCAGTGAATATTGAACTGTAAGATATTTTATTACCAGTTCTTAGTTTATCATAAATCGTAATTATCCTGCAAACTCTGTATACAGGGGTGTTCATGGTAATAACTAAACCATATCCATTTCATAACCAGTATTTAGGATTTGGTTTTAAGAACTAAACTACTTCTAGAAAGTGGTTATGATTAAAATCCAGTTTGGTTAAGGACGACAGACTGTATATGCTTTCATAGCCATTGCTAAGCCTAGGTGAAGGAGAAATGGTGCGTTAGGCCTTTGGCAGCCAACTAAAACTAACCAGTATCTTTAATATGGATCAAACACGACAGACATTGGGTGATTCATATAGCCGATCTCACTTAATGGGATCTAGCTTTGTTGTTGTTTTGTAATGGTCCTCCATCTGATTAGTGGGGGGAACTAGTTATAGACAAAAAAATTGCTGCATTTTAACATACAAAATATATTGTTTATAAGAAAAATCAGCTGAAACTTGTTGGTTCTCAACTTCAAATTCTTTTGCTGACATTTATTGATTTTTATGTACTTCCTCTGTTTCAAAATAAGTGTCCAGAAACAGAAGATGCACACATATAAATAAATGTAATTAATATCGTTAACTTTTTAAAACATATCATTTGTTTCCCTATTTTACCCTTTATATTGTACTTTTATCTCTCCCCATTTATTCTTCTCATAGGGGCAATCTATGTAAACATCAATTAATGCTTCATTAGAATTCTAAGTGGACAATTATAGTGAAACAAACTTTTTCTCTCTAAGTGGACAGTTATTATGAAACAGATGGAGTAACTTTGTCATCGAAAGATAATATAGTAACTACCAATTAGTGCTTCGTCTAGGTTTTAGCTCTTGGTTACTCTTTTTCCTTACTAGGTTTTCTCAAGGGAGTTTTTCCTAGTAAGATTTTAATGAGACTTGAGTGGTCTATGGGAGTGGTGTTGAAGTTTTTGGGGATTAATTGACTTGACGGTGTTTTGTTGCCGCTACGGTTTGACTGAAAGGGGTAGCGGGGTCCTTTTGGTGCAGATTTTCCATCCGGTTGTGTGGAAGTATACACATTTCAATGTTTTCTGGTGCTTGCTTTTGGTGATTCTACTTGCGGACAGATCTGATCTGGCTTGGTGGTGGAGTGGTAGAATTTGGCATTTGTCTTTCTTGGTTTATTTGTAACTTTTCTTAGTGGTTTTTTCCGATTTTAGAAATTTATCCTCTTTTTCCTTCACTAGGTTTTCCCGAATGAGTTTTTTCTAATAAGGGTTTAATGAGGTTTTTTTCTAAAATCCTTCCTCCAAGAAGTGATGGGATAATGTTACCATCTCACTCTTTCCTTCTTTATATCTCTATTGTATTGGGTTGAATTACCCTTATACTTCATTTCAATATATATTCGTGCTTATAAAAAAATAGGCTTGGTTCTAAAGTCTTTTCCCTTTTTGTGAAGAAAATGTGTCTCGAGATATGTTATTGGTTTTATACTTTTCTATTGGTAACCAAACTGAATAAGTCAATCCGAGAATATGCCATAATGCCATCAGCCCAACTTATTTCCCATTTGTTTTAGAGATTAATTTATATGCACCGACAGTGTAAAAGATTTTACACCATCATTCAATCACAACCTTCCATTTCCTATTTTTAGATATTCTTAAATTCAAAATTAATTGTGAGCTAACAAAATGGAAGAATGTGATTGAATGATGGTGTAAAACTTATTTACACCGTCGGTGCATAGAAATTAATCTCATCTCTTTTTTTTATACATAACTTTAGTTCCCATATAAAAGTCTATAGCAATAAAATTACAAACAGAAAAATTTTCCCTAGGAGTATGAGGTCTACTAAAATAACCATCATATCTAAATTATAACTACTTCCATAAAATTTGGGGAATTGTTATTCAGACCCCCCCTCCCCCCCAAAATCTATTCAGACCGAAGGAAATTTGTGAAATCCGAAATTACCTCTTTTGAACGCACCCTCAAATTGCGTCTCTGTCGCTCTTTAAGCCTCGTATCAGTGACGCTTCTGGAGCGTGCGTCATTGACGCATCTTGAGAGTGCGATTAGAACGCACCGGTCATTGACCATAACTCAACAACCGGTAAAAGCCATTAATTGCATCTGTTAATTCCTATGTTTTTCATTACAACCTATGCTAGTCGAGCACTATAAATAGGGTCTCTTCCTTCTTCATTTTCACACAATTCTCTCTCTTCTTCCTCTTATACTCTTTCTTTTTCATACCTCTTATGGTTTAGAGTTGTCAATGGTTGGGGTGATGCAGATATTATCCCCTGCATTAGCAAGTTTGTGTACTTTGAGAGTGATATTTCAAATTCAGAGTGCCAAACTTGCTAATGTAGGGGTGACCATCCTTGGTTATTCAAAGTACCCAAACTTTCTAAATAGAATGAGACCATGCTCATGTAGAGAATGCTATCTGGAGTCTGTTTGTGATGATGGAAACATCTAGGCTCAGTTGGCTGCACTGCTAAATTCCCCAACATGGCAGAAGAGGAGCCGGACCGGAAGAAAGAGAAGGAGCAGAAGACAAGGAAGACGACCGGAAGAAGAGGAAGATTGGAATCTTTCTGATTGTATCCCATAGGGGTCATTGTACTTGTATGTTAGGAAATTTTCAAGTACTAAGTTTAGGCCTTAGGTTTAGTGGTCATTGTACTTGTATGTTAGGAAATTTTCATGTATCATGTATCATCAAACACCATTAATAATAAATATGTTTTGTATCATGTCGCATTTCTTCATGTTTATGTTTCTGTTTCTGTTTCTGCTCCTGTTACTGTTTCTGTTTCTAAAAACTCGCACCTTAAGGGCGCGTCTACACCGCATGATCAATAAGCGACAGGGACGCATGTCTTATGTGCGTGACACTACAAGTCTTGTCATTCAAAAAGCTGAAATCACTACAAGTTTATGGAATCCTAAAATAAGTTGCACGTCCAACGTGCGTCTCAGACGCACTATGTATGTGCGCCTCAGACGCATGTTGAATGAGTGAGAGTTATGTCGCACGTTCAACGTGCGTCTTAGACGCACATCCAATGTGCGTCTTAGACGCACCTCCAACGTGCATCTAAGACGCACCTGAATGGTGCGGGAAATAAGAAACCTACAACAGTAACTTGGCAGAGCAAAACATAAACCAGAACAGAAGAAAATAGAAACATTGCAGAATTAAACACATCCTAATTAACATACCATAGGTCATATAGAACACACCATAACATAGGTACTTAAAATTCAAGCTACATGGCTAATTGGTCTTAAACACAAACTAAGTTACAACTACTTGTACTTATATTACATTCATCCTGAAATCAATCCTAGGTCTCTACTCCTAACTACTCTTGGAGGTAGAGATATCAGACACTTTTCCTTTCTTCTTCTTGTTAGGGCCACCTCCACCATGAATTGCATCTCCACTGCCACTGCCATCATCATCATCAGCCCTTTGCTCCAAACTCTGCAGTATGATAGCCCGCATACGCTGGTTTGAATTGAGGATCCACTCTGGCGTCTCACTGGGGCCTACTGTGATAGCACTCAACTCGTTTAATTGCTCGAGAACACCCTAAAGACCCAGCCATCACTTAAGAAACAAGAGCACATATATAATAATAAACAAGCAAGCAAGCAGTCACCACTACAATCAGAAGCGGAAGAGGAACATCAAAGGAGAAACGGGAAGCAACGAAGAGACCAAATCAACACCTACCATCTCTGTCAGCCTAATCCACCACCCACATTATCAATTGCCACCCAAGCCCAAACCAGTAGCAACCATAGATCAAAGTCACAACTTGTTTTTGACAGTACCCCATCTATGACATGGCATCTAATTGAAGATCAACATCCAAATTACATTACGGAGCATGCTTTGACAAGTTAAAACATTCAGGTAGGATCATAAAGAACATGGTTCAAGCATTTGAAAATATTTTCTGTTGCAAAAGGTTACCGGACTTAAGCACATATGGTGGTCCATTGAAGTCCTCCGGTGGAGCAAATATAAAAAAGTAAGGGAGGTTTTTTTTTCGGCTACAGGTATGAAAGCTTTCTTTTCCTCTAAAGCAAAGAACTATCATTCATAAAAAACAGAGGATAAAAAATGTTATTCAGAAGGCATTTATATTCCTATTAAATTTGAACGAAAAACCAGAGCTGTATAAGTGTTCTTAGCATACCATTGTTATGTTTCCATTCATTAAGAAGAGCAATGCAGTATGTCTCAAAGGAGCTTAAAATTGCCTCTTAATATTTTTTTTTAGTGCAAATAACATTCTTCAATGTATCAACTCAAACTTCAGTAGTCTCAGCAACAGCATAAAACGATATCAAATCGGCCAAGCTACACCATACAGTCACAACAACAATATCAAATCAGCCAATCTTCTCCTCTAACTCTAACGAAGACATCCTATAAGATTTCCTTTTTTGTTGTCTTGGTACCTAACAATCACAACTCAAGTTAAAGCCACAACCCATAATATCAAACTAAAACAGTACAAGTAAAGGCCAGGTAAATATCAAGAGACATTACCATACCACGAGTGAGACACAAAACAGAGCCTTAAAACAATTTTACCATTGAAGAAACAAAAAGCACAAATGTAATAACAAACAAGCAAGCAAGCAGCCACCACTATAATGAGACGCAGCAAAGGAACATCAAAGGAGAAACGGGAAGCAATGAAGTGACCAAACTAACACCTACCATCTCTGTCAGCCAAATCCACCACCCACACTATCAATAGCCACCCAAGCCTAAACTAGTAGCAGCCATAGATCAAAGTCACAACTTGCTTTTGACAGTATCTCATCTATGACATGACGTCTAATTGAAGATCAACATCCAAATTACATTACGGAGCATGCTTTGAAAAGTTAAAATATTCAGGTAGGATCATAAAGAACATGTTTCAGACATTTGAAAACCTTTTCTGTTGCAAAGGTTATCCCCCACCCCCAAAAAAGAAAAAGAAACTAAAAACACTCCAAATTTCTTATATCTAAATTAACTTTGCATGAAGACAGGGTCATGTCATTAAGAATGAAACTACTATCATGACCATCAAATGATTTTATCACTCATACAAATCAGGTAAAAGGTCTTGCTCTAGACCAATCAAAACTTTTTCTTGCATGAGAGAACATAACCATGAATATAAATACTGCTCTAAAAAATGAATCACACTATCTCTTGGGTCAAATTTTATTGTTATATCACCTTATTTCATTACCCTTGTAGATCAAAATAATTTATTGATCCTATCACAATGAATAGTTACCCAAGATGCTCCTAGATTAACTTTCCCTACCAACTTTCCAATTTCATATCCTATACATCACTTACTTTCTTCATCCAATATATGTGGTGGTATAGTTTATAAAAAAACAAGCAGCTTATTTAGTTGAACTCCTCTTACATGTTATAAGCAACAAGATACATCTTATCACAAAAAGAGACATGTAAGATTACAGTAGAAGTGTCAAATGTGGTCAATTGTGAAATATTCATCATTCATTGAAACTCTGTCAATTTCAAGGCCCAGCTTCAAGCTTAAAGTAAATGCTAGAAGTAAAATAAATGCACAAAAAATGTGCCCAGAAAGGAGAGAATAGCAGTTGTATGTATCAATATGAAACTATGCATTTGAAATCACATAAGAGGCACTATGACTAAGTTAAAGAGTAAAACCTTAGATGGTCTCTCTTGCAAATGAAGAAGAAAAAAACTATTATAATGTCCTGACATAAAAAAGTTCTATCAGAACACAAGATTCATATTTACTCAAAACCTCTACACCTACACAATTTAACAGGGGCTTCTATAATCAACTCAAAGAAGAAGAAAAACACTGAAATCGAATAGAGCATAATAGAATATTAAACGGTTCAGGTCAATAATCAAATCTAAGAGCTAACCGGAATGATGTTTGGCATGTGCCCTAGTTTTGGAACAAGCTCTTACCTATTCAATATACCAAATCTCTCATTTATAATGCGAATAAACTCATCCGCCCTAACTTTCTCTCCTTTATCTAGTAGGGTGCGATTAATAATATCGAATGTTATAGCATCGAGAAGGCAATCCCTGACTTCCATTTCTAAAAATAATCCCAATGCTTCGTCGAGCAAATCCTCTTTACAAAAGGCATGGATCATGGTATTGTATGAAGGAACAGTTAGAGGATACCCTTTGGTTTGAAGCATCTGAAATATTTCTATTGCATCCACGAATCTACCAGATTTGGTCATTCTGTCCATAAGCACATTATACGCATCAACATCAAGCAGAACACCTTAGTCTTTCATTGCATTAATTAGAGCGAGAGACTTGTCAATAATATTCGTTTTGCATAAAAGCATGCACTAAGGAAGTGTAGGAGATCAAATCTGGGGGTTGACAAGTAAAATACATCTCATCAATTATATTGTAAGCGTAGGAGATCCGGCCTGACTTGCATAAACCATCAACAAGAGTGTTGTAGATTATACGTTTTGGAATAATGTTATTAAAAGGAATTTGGTATAAGAGATGCAATGCATCATTGACCTTTTGAATCTTACAGTACCCATGGATAATGATACTATAGCTCCGTACATTTGGAGTGACTAATCTTTGAGGCAAAGTGTCAAATATATACCTAGCCTTGCTTACTCCATTCACCAAGCAATGTCCATCCATTAGATAATTGTAAACCACAATTGTTGGTTTCATTAACTTCAGGATGAAGGAAAACATATTCCTTCTGAATTCGACATTTCCCTCCTTCCTTAATGCATCAACCAATATGCCTATTAAATTTGAACAAAAAACCAGAGTTGTATAAGTGTTCTTAGCATACCATTGTTATTTTTCCATTCATTAAGAAGAGCAATGCAGTATGTCTTAAAGGAGCTTAAAATTGCCTCTTAATATTTTTTTTAGTTGCAAAGAACATTCTTCAATGTACCAACTCAAACTCCAGTAGTTTCAGCAACAGCATTAAACGATATCAAATCGGCCAAGCTACACCATACAGTCACAACAACAATATCAAATCGGCCAATCTTCTCCTCTAACTCTAACGAAGACATCTTGTAAGATTTCATTTTCTGTTGTCTTGGTACCTAACAATCACAACTCAAGTTAAAGCTACAACCCATAATATCAAACTAAAACAGTACAAGTAAAGGCCAGGTAAATATAAAGCGACATTACCATACCACGAGTGAGACACAAAACAGAGCCTTAAAACAATTTTACCATAGAAGAAACAAGAGAACAAATGTAATAACAAACAAGCAAAGCAAGTAGCCACCATTATAATCAGAAGCAGCAGAGGAACATCAAAGGAGAAACGGGAAGCAATGAAGTGACCAAACTAACACCTACAATCTCTGTCAGCCAAATCCACCACCCACACTATCAATAGCCACCCAAGCCTAAACTAGTAGCAGCCATAGATCGAAGTCACAACTTGCTTTTGACAGTACCTCATATATGACATGACATCTAATTGAAGATCAACATCCAAATTACATTACAGAGCATGCTTTGAAAAGTTAAAGTATTCATGTAGGATTATAAAGAACATTTCTCAATGACATTCATCTTAATACTATCACGATCACTCCCATAAGACTTTTCATTCCCAACTCCAGTAAGAATTCCAAGAACATCTGAATAGTGAAAGATTAGCACAACACAGTAGGCCTAACATTATGCAGTTAATACAACAGACAAATGGCAAAGAAAAATCTCAAACATACCCACTAAATAATTGACATCAATAGCGTGATTCAAAATGGAACGGACATGAACAAATAAGAAAGGACTAAAATTGATAGGGTTCTGGTTCATGGGATGAACTTCAGTGTTGTAGAGAAAATTAACTTTGTACTGGTACTTTGTAGTCTTATAGTCATCACTATTAACCACAGGAGACAAGAAAGACATGGAGTAAACACCACCTTCCTTAATCAAATGTTGGAACTTATAGACCAAAGTCTTCCGAATCGTAGCGTGAATCTTAGCTCCATGTAAACAGTAACACAAAGATCCTCTTAGATACATCAATGAGAAAGATGATACAAAATAATAATATTGAATCAAAAAAAAAATAACAACCTTCGAAACCATAAGAACTAGCTCAATAGCATGGGGGATCTTACAACCATTGAAACGCCTTGTAGACCATAAACGAACTACTTTAACCAATATCTTCCATGAAACTTTAGAACTATCAATGTTAGCAAGATCATTGAACACAGAAGCCATAACAAACACTAAATAACCTCAGATAACCTTTAAGATGCAAACGAAGATGACTGATGAGAAGAACCACTCAATACAACAATTTATAGCCAAGATGACAGACGGATTCAAAACAACATTACAAAAGAACTTTCAAATTCAAAATCAACCGAAATAAGGAGGGAAAACGAAAAAGATAGTTGGTGAAAACCAATGGTAAACTGGTAGCAAAGGAGTAAGTCATCACCAACTGAAAAAATGCATGCAGAAGTCCAAGCTATAGACAGAGTGCAGACAGAAAAAAATAAATAAGAAGAACCAAGAACGTATGACACTTACTAATAAAAAATGCATGTAAAGTGAATAACGTCAAAAACATAGAGGACCAAGAGAATTGTCGGGTGCAGAAAAGCAGAATAAAGATCGGTTGCAACATATGGTCTAGTAACAATAACACGTGACCTCAAGACCATTGCTCTTGAAACCAATATAGATTGAATAAAATATAGCGGAAATTTGAGAGTATGCCACATAAGCTCGTCTTCCGTGGATCTTCCGTGGACAGGCTCAAAAACAGACACGTCTACAATGGCTTCTCTCAGCGTTTCCCGTATTGTATCTTATAGAGATGTCAAGGAGAAAGTTGAGTCACTCATTCCACTTGAACTTTTAAAGTATTATGGCAGAGTGGGGCCCACTTAATTTTTAATACACCT
This sequence comes from Lotus japonicus, assembly GCF_012489685.1. Classification (NCBI taxonomy): domain Eukaryota; kingdom Viridiplantae; phylum Streptophyta; class Magnoliopsida; order Fabales; family Fabaceae; genus Lotus; species Lotus japonicus. Next base: position 53,178,232 of record NC_080042.1, on the reverse strand, counting down.
GGATGACACATGAGAGGTACATGGTTCAATTTAGGGTTCACAAAATTCCCAAAATCAAATCTTCTGCCTCTTTCACACTCTCGCTCACTTCTCTCAAACGCTCTCGTTCGTCCTCCTTCTTTTGCGTTCGTTTCTATTCCTTTTGTGTGCCATTGTTTCCTTCCTCCATCTTCAGTTCTCTATGTGACTAAAAAAGGAACTTATTCTAGGCGTCTTGGATTGGAGGCTAAGATCCCCTCCTCCCCCCCCCCCATTTTGCTTCCTCAATTTCTTTGCTTGCAAGTTAGTTTCAACTGGAACTTTTGCGTTAGTTGAAGATGTTCATCCAGACACTCATTTGATATCAACTCTCGTCGAACGGTAGGGGGAGACTCACGCGTTCTACATGTCGTTTGGTGAATGCACCATCACTCTCCAAGATGTTGCATTACATCTTGGCCTGAAGATTGATGGAGAACTTGTCAACGAGGCAACGTCTTATAAATGGTATGCCGTCGTACAACACTTGTTGATAGTGGCTCCACCAGTCAATGTTATTAAATGGGGTTTATTGAGAATGAACTGGTTAAATCCTAACTTTAATAATGTAGAAGCATTGGCTCATTTGGCACGAGCATATATTATGTGCAAGATTGGAGGTTGCTTGTTAGGTGACCACACTGATTGTCATATTACGTTGAGATATCTTCCCCATCTAGAAGAACTTGAGGAGTCTGGAACATACAGTTGGGGTTCAATAGTACTTGCCAATTTATATTGGAAAATGTGCAAGGCAATCAACAGCACCCGCATATAGATCGGCGGTTGTGTACAAGTGATCGATCCAATTCTAGGCTTGGGCTAGAATTCCTGGAATTGGCCCACAAGTTGTCTTGCCTATCATTCCCGGACACCCTATTCAAGCTTGGTATGAACATAATTACTACTTAAAATTTGAAGACTTGTGTCATTTACATGAATCTTACGTGTACACTTTATTCTTTTATTTTCCGTTGGTGGAATGGACAGGCTGAATGGAAAAAGTAAATGATACCTTGGTACCAGCGCAAATTAGAAATATTTAGTACTGAAGAAGTGGGTTAATATCATTAGAGTAATATTTTTTTTATTGACAAATGTTAGTGATTAGTTATTACTAAGTTAGAAAATCTCTTCAAATTTTCCTATCAGGATTCGAACCCTGGACCTTCCCCTCCCTAACTCTTAACTCTTATGTCAACTAGCTCTTATCATTAGAGTAATACTAATATAAAAGACGTTTATCAACTTAACCTCCTTGTTCTGGTTTCATCTACCGTGCGTCAGTTTTAAACTGACGCAAACTGACGCACGGTACCTCAGTTTTTTCCTGGCCGTCAGATCGCAATTAAAATGATCCAATGGTTAGGGTGTGTTACCTGTTAATGGACATAGGAGGATTAAGGCAATTGTGAAAAATTGCAATCTGAGACCTCAAAATACAAAAGCTAAAGTCTGATTAGGTCCCTTCCCTTTCCCTTTCTCTATGGTGTCAGAGTTCGTTCCCTAACCTCAAACATTTGATGGAAGAATTAGTACCCAATCTTTGATCAATCCTCCATCCCTCTCAACCACCAAACCCACCACCACCTTCACCTTCTCCCTCACCTCCAAACCCAAAATACCCATTTTCCTCCACCCCAACAACCACCACCACCCAAAATGCCTCCACACCTTTCTTCCCCACATACCCATCTCCACCACCACATCCTTCTCCCTCTTCCTTCGCCTCCTTCCCCGCCAACATCTCCTCCCTCATCCTCCCTCAAACCTCCAAACCCAAATCCTCCCACAAGCTCCTCGGCGTCGCCATTGCCGTCGTCTCCTGCGCCATCGCCGTCGTCGCCGTCTCCGCCTTCGTCTACTGCCGACGCCGCCGCAAAAACTACAACGCCGACGAGAAGACTCTCAGATCCGACAGCAGCATCCGCCTCTTCCCCCGTGAAGCTCCCGGAACCGCCGGCAGCCGCAAGACGAGAAACGTCTCTTCCACGAGCTCAGATTTTCTCTACCTCGGCACCATTGTCAACTCCCGCGCTCAACATTTAGGGAGGAGGGATTGAACTGAAATAATGTGATATTATGACTGTAACACCCCGATTTCGGTGGCGTCACTTTAGTAACCAAAATAAACTTAATGCGGAAAAACGTGAATATTTTTTTTTTATAATAATAACTAAGACAAGACTGAATTAAATAAAACCCAAAAGCGAAAAGCAATAGAGCTAATATACAATATATAAAACAGCCTCCGCTGTAAGTACCCTCGTCACGAGTAAACCTCCAGTGACGGAAAGAAAAGTGTAACGCCCGAAGGCAAAATGTACAAACCAAATCTAAAGGTAAGTGTCCGCAACACTATCCCTCAAAACTGAGAATAAGCTGGCCCATCGGCCTGAAGCAAGACCTCCTAAGTCCAACCAACTCTCTGTGATTCTCGTAAAGAACCACACAAAAAGCTATAGGTGGGAAACTACCCTGTCCCCAAAGAAAACAAATGATGTTCAGAGCTAAGACTCTACTCCTACACTAATCCCATCTCGAGGAGCTCACACCAGCACTAAAACCTACATGCTAGCATGATCGTCGCCCGAATCTGAATCCAGAACGACCTAGTCTATGTACACCATCCGTCCTCCTCTCGCTACCGCGATGCGCTCTTGTTCCAGCTTCTCCACTCTAGTCTCCCCCGAAGGGTGAACCGTCATGAACCAGCCCGCCAAAGACATCTGACAAAGGGCGTTTGTCCGCCAAAGCACACACAGAAGACGCGAGGGTCAACTCCAAAGAATTATGTAATTAATAGCACCAATAGATATAAATAAGATAATAGCCACTTAGGCTTATAACTAGGGATAACATCCTAGGGTTGCATATTTCCACAAAGAATAGAACGACTGTAAATCACAGTTAACATACATCAAGTAGAACTAACAAGTATCAAACACACTCATTAACTATGTCAGTATGCATGTCGCATGAAATGATATGCAGGTTAACCCAGTCAACCAATATGCAATCCGGAACGGATGGACATCATCGGATCAGCCCTTCACCAGCCACGGTGGTGCCATTTCGGCCCGTGATGCCTCTTACTCCAACAACAACGGTAGCCAGATCTGCTACTAAGAGTCGCCTAGTAGCGCTCTTACGCGGAAATCCGGGTCTTATGACCATTTTGGAATCCACCGAGGTCCGGTATCACGCCGTGTATTAACCTCCAATCCACCGAGGTCCGGTATCACGCCGTGTATTAACCTCCAATTCACCGAGGTCCGGTATCACGCCGTGTATTAACCTCCTATGTATGCATGAGTGCAATGTGATTAGCCAAACAACGTCTCCGACCTCACTCGACACGTCGCCACGTGTTCTAGGTAAATTAATGTCTCTAAAAGCTTACCCTAAGGTAAAAGTCGATTCTGCGACAAAATACAATAATCATAAAATGAGTGCAGACACTCACGATAACTCTTCGAGTCATCAATGCTCACACGAAGTCTCACGCTTCAGTGGAGTCTCACACATTCACAAAGTCTCACGCTTCAGTGAAGTTTTATGCTTTCACAAGGTCTCACGCCTCAGTGAATTTACACACTTGCACGAAGTCTCACGCTTCAGTGAAGTTTCATGCTCTCACAAGGTCTCACGCCTCAGTGGAGTTCCATGCTTTCCACAAGGTCTCACGCCTCAGTGGAGTATCCCGCATTCACAAGGTCTCACGCCTCAGTGAAGCTTCTCGGCTCATCCCTTGGATGGCTAACAAATCGCTCAACGAGCGAAGAAGTACCAACATACTCAGAACTTACCAAACTCCTCAACACTTGGATCCGACGACACTCCTCGCTTTTCCAAAACCATGATTTGACTTCCAATGCCTTCCTTCGAGGTTGTTATCATTACTTAAAGATTTTGAGGTTATTTAAGGTCTTATGAATTTTCTTTATAAAATAGATTCCATTTTGTCTTATCGCAAGTCTTATACATTTGCATGATCTCCCAATCCCAAGTCGCTTCCAGAGGATGTCTCGATCCACTAAACAGATTAAGGCCCGAACCTCGTTCGTCCTATCAAACTTTCTCAAAACTCTCAAAATAAAATCGGCATGACCTGCCCGCTATTCTCACCATTCAGAATCTCAGATTTCCAGTGTAAAGCATATTTAAATCATCACAATCAACAACATGTCATATATCAAGAAATCTCAACATAAACACTTAGCACTTAGCATATAAAGCATGCACCACACATCCTAGATTACCCACATAGCACATAGCATGTAAGTCAATCTTCAAAAACATTCAGTAGATGAATCATCTACATTGTCAGCCGAAGCCTCAGAAAACATTTTTCAATCACACACAATCTCAGTGCATAAACAGTAAACAATGTCGAAATATCGACCCTAAGCATTAGCTAGAGATTCAGTGAGAAGCCCTCACCTGTAGGTTCTCCAGAGTTATCTCCTAAAGCTCCTTCACAATCAAAGCCTTGCTCCGCTGGAAATTCCTCAAAATCACCTTTAGAGCAAAACCACAGAAATACTATCAGAATCTATCGAAAACTAAGCTATTGATACTTACTAAGGTTACTCGAAGTAATCTATACTCTAAGGTACGATAATCTAGCGCGAAAGACAAGTTTTCGGAAAAGGAAATTTCTTCCTCCCCCTTAATAGCTCTCGGCCACTATAGGTAATTGTAGGGTTCGATTTTTCTTCGATCAAACTTGGTTCCTATGCTTTCATAAGCCGTAACTAAGGGTATTCTGAACTCGGAAAAATTATCGGATCAAAAACTGTCGCAGGGGTATTTTGGTCATGATTTTTAACTTAGGATTTTCAAAACTGAAATCCCAAAAATAAAATTTTGCAGGGACGTCACCAACGACGTTTATGACAACTAATCCTACTAGCACTAAGCTAAGGCGATAGTTTACAGCCTAAAGATTGGAACTTTACACCAAAAACTACATAAATGGGTATTTTAGGCTCAAATTGATTCCGGCGGAAATCCGGCGACATAACGGAAAATCTAATCCGGCAGAAGTGATCTTGGGCATACATAGAAGAGGTTTAGAATCAGAAATGAAAGATTCAGGATAGTTTTGCAAAAACCCATAAACTATCCACTCAGAAAACTCTACAGAAAAGCTATGGAAAAAGCGATCAGAGGTAAGGATTAGCGACTATACCTCGAAGCCTTGAAGTAGCAACTAACGGATCAACGATCAAGCAAACGATGAAGAAAAACTCTTCTTCCTTCTTCCTTGTTCTTGGCCGCGGTTTAGAGGAGAGAAAATGGAGGAAAATTGTGTTTTTTCTTCCTTTATTTGCTATATATAGAAGGTGGAAATTCGCGGGAAAATGAAAGTTTCGCGAATCTGATTTTTCCGGCATCATTCTCCATGAATTCTAAGATAGGTTTTGGCAAAGGAATTCCTAAGCTAAGAAGATGTCTCCTTGTATTTTTGGCAACTAATGCAAAGTCGGTGCAAAGTCGGTGTAAAACTATTTTACCCGATAAGTTGCTTTTTGCCTCGAATGTCGGAATGGAAAACTTCCTTCGGAAGAAAGATTGAAATCATCAAGAGAAATGGGTGTACGCGTGTGGAATATTCATTTGAAGCTCTGAATAGATAAAGTCCTCAAAGTCGGGAAATTCTAGGGTTTTGAAATACCAGGGATTCGGTTTCGGCAAACTTCCGAGGATTGGAATCGGACGTTTGTAGATCCTAGAGTTTCGCCTCGAAACGATTGTTATATATGGAAGAAGAGAAATTCTAACATTTCTCTGAAGATTTTTGGAATAAACTGCCATCGTGCCTAAAAGTGAAAATTAGCTATATACTAGGGTTTCTGACCTAGGTTTAAGCGTATAACGATCGTGCTATAACTTTTATCGACTTCGATACGATCCTTTGACTTTTCCTGAACTTCCTCCTTCATAAATTTATTTCATTTAATAAACTTTCGTTCAGGTTTCCCTTCACATTACATCAACCCTAATCGTAAATGGAAATCTCTTCCACTTATTCTAAGCTTAAAAACTTGGGTCTTACAATGACCGGTCAACCAACTTAGGCAACCTACGTTTCCAGGTAAAATCAAACTGAGGTACCGTGTGTCAGTTTTAAACTGACACACGGTAGATGCAGCCCCTTGTTGTTCTTCTTCTTGTATGCACAGTTTGTGTGGATGATAGGCTTCTCCATAATTTTTTTTTTTTTATAGGCGGCTTCTCCAGATGATACCCGAACAATATCTGCAAAATAGCCATTTGTGGAGATCTATAACACCAATGATATCCTTCCACATTGTTGAGTGGCATCAACCCGAACATAATTTAAGAAGTATTTTGAACAATTATTACATTAAAGTGGGATGTTAAATTGCTTGGAATTTTTTTTTAATTGATGAGGTGCCAGATTTTGCACCTGACCCAAAGCACAGATTGACTACAATAGAGGGCAAGTACAATTAAGCCAAAACAAAAAAGTCAATTTATTAAAATCTGGAAAAAACTTGATTTTTTTATTAAATAGATGGGATTTCGGATTTAATTCAAAATATTATGAGATCCAATCCAAATAAAATTACCCACATTTACATATTTAAAAAATTATTATACAACTTATCTTTGTTTACGAAAAATTTATTTGGATAAAATTATTTTTGTAGTAAATATTTGAATGAAAGTATATTTATGTGACAGAGAACCATACGCAGATATATTATATTATACAATTTTATTAAAAAGAGTTGAAGTAAAATAAAATTATAGAGCCAAACCTAATTGTCAATGTTTCTTGGTTTTCATGACAATTTCGTCTCTCACTTAACGTGATCTCAGAGCTTCGAGGGATTAGTCTCATGGTTACGGGATGTGGGATAACTTGGGAAAAAAAATATTAAGGAAACCGTAAAAAAAAATCTTATGGCAACAACCATCAATAGAATTAAGATAACTCCTAGGAGAAACCTGTTAGGGAATTACAAACAGATGATCATCTTCCATACTACAGGGAAACCAGTGTTAGTCTTTGTGGCACAATAAAATGCCAAATTTATGCAATCTGCGAAGCCCTAACAGATTGAAAACTAATTAATCAGGTTCATCTATGTCAACTATCATTGTGCTACAATCATCTAACCATTAAAATCTCCCAGATTTATTGTATGCCATCAAGAAAATGGAATATATAGAAGCACTTGAGAAGAATTGGATTTCATGATAAAGATATATGCTAACAAGAAAAAAACTCTGGTTGTTTCTGAGGTAGCACGCGTCCTGAGATGAGTAAACAGAGAGGCTACACTCTACTTCCCTTGGTTCTAACATCATTTCACATTGTGCTCCAAAACACAATCAAATTGGCATGGAAAATCTGATTATCATCTTAAGCAAAAAATGGCAAGGATCACTCTTTGTAGAACTACGGGCACGAAAAAAAATGCATAAATGTGCACACCAGAGTTTAATGTTGCCAATTGCCATACAATCCAACAATTGTTTCCCTGTGACCTGGTCAAACGTTCAGTGGCAAAGTAGCAAATTAAGATGGACCAGAACATTCAATCAGCACTCTATCTTTAGCACACACAACCATTTCTTTTAAAAACAGAAATACTCTTAACTATTTCTATTAGCTTGACAAACTTTTGTGATTTAACATAAGCTGAACTTATAAAAGGAAAATCCAAACATGTCTTTGGACTTCTACACACTTTTAAGGAATCTACCTAAAATGCATATCAGAGTTCAGTTCTTAACTATCCACAAGTTGAATGAAGGAATAATAAAGAATCTTAATCCAAATCTTATGTGCTGAATTGTTATGTTTGTTTGGGAAATGCTACTATTCCTTACGGTTTTAAGCCAAACTATAATTTCAAAGCCAAAGTCTAAGCACTATAAAACCAGTAATGCAGTACATTAGAGAGATCCTGCAGAAATTTGAAAAATCATTGATACTATGTTGCAGAGAAAAGTAAGGACTTGTTGGGATGAGAAAATAACCTCAAAGTCTGTCTATCAAAATTGTGTGCTCCACCTACAGGATTTGTAGCTCAAACCCTTTTTCACATTTCTAATTCTCCTTATGTCACCAGGAGTTTTTTTTTTTTTGAGAGCAAAAAGGATTTATCCAAATTCAAAGGAAAGAACAATCCCACAAAGGAAGGAAAGAAAAAAGAAAGGCGCAAAACCAACCCCAAATAACATAGAAAACCCAACAGCGAGAAAACAAGACAAGCTCAAGCCAAAAAACCTACCCCACCACCAAGCACCCACAAGAGCCCCAAAACCAAAAGCAAAACCCAAGAGCCGGGCACTAAACGCCTACAAGCCAACAGGCCAATTCTCTCTAAGCTCCTCTGCCAAACCACGAATAGCCTCCTTATCGCTTCCCAGAAACAGGACCCACAGACTTTCCCAATAACCAGGCCTTCGTAGCGCGAGTAAAGTAGCCGCCAGAAGAGGGAGCAGGAGCGGCGACGGGAGGAGGCATACCTGAACTTTCCAAGCTCTCTGATTTCTTAGGACGCCCTCGAGGCCTACAAGAGGTCCATCAGAACCACTCTTCACCGAATGATTTTTCCTAGGACGACCACGGGGTTGCGGCTTCGGCGGAGAGAATGTCACCAGGAGTTGTGTCTACTTCAGTTCTGATGACTTTCTCAGTGCATGCGATCTTGGAGAAATTAGATGGCGAGAATTATTGCCATGGAAACAACTGAAACCTGTGACCAAAAGCAACATGCTTCACTATTTTATGGTAAAATACTACTTTATTAGTATTTATTAGAGCTAGCCTCCAGTATAACTTCCTGTTTACTCCCTCTCTACTATATTTGTTACACTATTGTACACAACCAAACAATCAGAATTCATTTCCTGTCAAACTCTCAACCTAATACCTCTTGAAGTCTAGTCGACATCAAGGCCCAATGAGGCATACATGATTTGGGAGCATTGACAAACAAGAACAAATGAAAAATCTAAATCAGTGCTAAAGACCATGATAAAGAGGAATAACCATGACCAAAAACCGGAAATCAGAAAACAATATCCAAAACCAAAAAATAAAAGAAGCATAAATCTTTACTTTCAATTCAAGCTAAATAAATGTAAGTTGAAGAAGCATAATGAGCGGGGGTGGGGGGAAACATTTGTGAACAACTATCAATACCTTATAATGATTAAATACAAAATTTAACCAATTTTAATGGTTCTTTTCATATGTTTCAGATAAAACCATATTTACTAAGTGTGTATTTGGTCATATAATTGCTTCATGAGAAGAAATAACATGAGCAATCTGACTTTGCAGTTAAACAGAAAATGGCAAGGGTCATTTGTGTAGAATTGCAACTTTTGTTTTCATTATAGGTATGCAATGATGACAAATGTGAATAATATGATTCAGGAGTATGATAGAGAGCAGCTGAATTAATTACCAAAGCATGAGCCAAGCATGAAGCGAATATAAGATATCTATCTTTATAGCAGAGCTTCTGAAATTCACAACAATACATTATACAAGAAACAGGGCACATATATGTTATAATAGTAATCATTGGATTAGTTACCAATGGCTAAAGATTTAAGAGCATATCTCTGGAAGACCCTTCTTTTTAAAACAAATGCTGCCAATCCATGCAATAATAAGCCATCTAGGCCCTCCAAGTCAAGAACTTAAATTTACTTGCTAATTATCATAAGTATAGTGGACGGAAGCTTCAGCCAGTGATTCTGATATATTGTTATGCAGCTTAGTAAGAAAATAGCAAGTTTAAAACAGGTAAAATAAAGAAAAGGGACAAAATGCATAATGCTACAAATTCTGATTCAGATACCTTTAAAAAGTACAAATATATGGAATCTAATCCATTTCCAAATGGCTTATTTTCACTATCGCCAAACTGTCAGTTTGGTCTTAATGAAAACCTGGTACGGGACGTATTTTATGGATATAATAAATTAATTAGAACCTCCCCCCAAATTAATTTTACCATTGAATTGTGTGATTTGAATGAACAATCTTTATGCACCATATGAGAGCTTTTATAGCCGCATCAGGATTTACATCAGATGATGGCAGCACTTTTTTCATCAGTCAATAGTCGACACTATTACTAAAACAATAAACTTGATGTTTACTTTTTTTGTTCCCATTCTATAAAATATATACAAGAAATATACTGCAAAAGAAATATCAAGTTCTAACTTCTAGTATCTAATTTGGGGAATAAAATCAACTATAATCATGTCTGGTTCCAAATAATCATGCCTGTTTGAGCTTTGTTTTCAATCAGAAGCATTAACAATGAGCACTGACTGAAAAAAACCTCATAAAGTCGATGAAGTACATTGACAGTACATTGAGGAAAAACAATGATGGTTATTTGTGCGTCTATATAGGCAGCCTCCTTACATTGCATTTGGGATTGGTTGGTTCTATTGAATATGTGGCCTCCTAGTCACACTAAAGCAACTCAAACCACTGCAACAAAGCTTCTCTTACCAAAAGGATAGTTATGTCAATACTCATAATGAACAAATCAATCATTGTTATTGTTACAATATCAAAATGTACCTAACAAGTAAGAACACATGGTTTTTAGCTATGGAGAAAGTGAGCCCATTGTGTAGTCCATCATCCTTTTCCATGTGTATCTAAATTTTTTCCAGTAGACCTCTAGCAATCATTTCACGAAGAAGTTTCTCAGCCTTGTCATTCTCACCTTTTTCAAAGAGTGAATAAATAATTGTTTCAAAAGTTATAGCATTTGGAATACATCCCTCATTTTCCATTTTTGACAGTAAGGCCAACGCTTCATCAAACAAGCCTTCTTTACAAAGCCCATTGATCATAACAGTATAAGTAAGGACATCTATATGATAGCCTTTAGTCACAAGAACCTGAAAAATCTCTTGCGCATTCCTAAGTCTTCCAGCTTTGCATAGTCCATCCATAAGCATATTGTATGTGCAGAAATCTGGCTGAACACCCTGGTCTTTAATTTTCTTGATCAATGCAATTGCTTTGTCAACATGATGGCTCTTGCATAAAGCATCCAATAAAGAATTATAGGTGATTATATTGGCTGGTTGACCCTTCACATGCATCTCATCAAGAAGCTCCCAAGCATGAGAGACTCTCTCTGTTTTGCATAAACCATCAATAAGAGAATTGTAGGTAACTGTATCAGGAACAACCTTTTTGTAATCCATTTCTGCAAGGAGATTCAAGGCTTCATCAACCATTTTAATCTTACATAGTCCGTTGATTAAGATATTGTAGCTCTGAACATTAGGAGTCACTCCCCTCTGAGCCATAGCATTGAATACATCTTGGGCTTTATTCACTTCATTAACTAGGCAATACCCATCCATCAAGGAACTATAAGTAACAACATCAGGTTTCACACCTTGTTTAATCATCACAGCTAACATGTTCTTAGCTTCTCTCACCTTCCCTTCCTTACCTAAAGCATCGACCAATATATTATAAGTATAAACATCTGGGTCTATGTTTTTCAATACCATTTCATCTAGCAACCCAATTGCTTGTTTCAATTGACCAACAATGCAAAAGCCATATATTAAAGCATTGTACGTGACAACATCAGGAGATATTCCCTTGACAATCATTTCAGAATATAAATTGCAAGCATCACTTACAAGTTTATCTTTACACAGGCTATCAATGATGGTGTTGTACATTACCACATCAGGTTTAATCCCTCGCCCTTGAATCCGCCTAAGCAACTCCAAAGCAGCTCTGGTTTCCCCTATTTTACATAGCCCATTGATCAAGGTTCCGTAACTGACTTGATCCAACCGAAATCCCTGTGCCACCAAATCGTCATGAAATCGAAGCGCTCTTCGAACCTTGCCACTAAGACAGAGACCTTTCATAAGTGTATTCAAGGTGATTGTATTTGGGTGATAACCCCTCTTGAGAATGTTGGCGAGTACAGAAAAAGCAGAAGTGATTTGACCTAAGTGGCAGTAGCAATTGATCAAGATGCTCATAGTAACAAGGCTTGGCTTGATTCCAGTGAACTCCATTTGGCGAGAAAGGGATATAGCGGTGGAGTAATGCTTCTTGATCTTAACAAGGGAAGTTAAAATCTTGTTAAATTCGATGATGGAAGGGGTAGGTTGCATTTGGAGTAAGCGATTGAAGAAGGAAACAGCATCACCAACATTGTGAAATGAATGGGGCTGAGAGTGAGAGTGAAAGTAACGAAGAAAAGAGAGATTAGGAAAAGAGTGAAAGCTCCTTAACCTAAGAAAGGACATTGTTGTACCACTGGAAGGAAGGAAGGAAGGATGTAGCGGCGGAAAAGTGAGTTGCTCGCAAACTTACGAGACAAATGAAGTCGGATACTGATTATGGGTAAACATTTTTAGGTGTTTGCTATGGTACCCTAACCCAAATCAAGGTATGGTACCCAAAATGAGATAATTCAATAATAAAGAAGTGTGTACAATTTATAATTTTGATGTTGTTTTATCGTAATGATGCAATGTTTCATTCTTGAAGACATGGGATTTGTAGGTTGTGTTTTTTTAGGCTTTGTTCATCCGTCAATCATAGTCATTTTGCGCGCATTTCAATCATCATCGTTCATCTCTACAACTAAACCATTTTTCATTAAAATACAAATTTCATGAGATGAAATTAATTGAATAGTAAAATGAAATGCGAAAATGTAAAATTTAACTAAAAAAAGTATAATGATAATCTATTATATTACTCAACACGGGTACCATACCCAAAATATTTTATGGGTACCACAGAACTTACCATATTTTTTATGCATTGAGTTTAACAAACATTTTTTTTATTTTGCCTCTTTAGTTCAGTGCCTCTATTGCTTTAGGAAAGTCTTTGGTTCCATGAGTGACAAATGAAGAGAAAATGAAATGTGGGCTTAATGTAATGGTTATGTTTCACACGCTTATCTCGCTAACCGGTAAACTGAAATTTGTAAAATGATATCAAAGGATACAATCATTTTTATATTTAACATTTACTTTTTTACCCATTGATACATACTAGTATTAATCTCACACCATGAACGGATAGAATAAAAGTAATTTGTTGGGATACATTAAGTATTTTCATATTTCTTCTCTTATATGTAGATCATAAGCTATTTACATAAACCTTCACAAACACTTTGTATAAGCGCTTATGGTATAAGATATGGTCAAATAAACTCTTTCATGCGAAATATTAAGGGTCTATGTATCATAACTATTTGCATTATGATGTATCTTCATTTTCGATGTCTTTAATAAGTTGTTAAGTTGGGTGAATACTAGGGTGGTCTTTTTTTTTTATGTGGGACCATCGATAGTCTGCACCTCTTTAGTAATTTCCTCTCTACGCTTCCATGGTCTCACGGGTGGTCTCTTTTTTCAGTTCTTCTTCTTCCTCCTCCTCCTCATGAATACCACAACCATGGCTGAGACCATCACCATCACCATGGGTCTCCACTTTCTTTCTTGAAAACTCCAAAAAGCTTCCATTTTTCCTTCCTTAGCACCTCAGAAGCATCTTCTTCTTCCTTTTCCTTTCTTCCCTTTCACTTCTTCTTCCTCATGAACACCACCACCATGGCTAAGACCGTCATTACCACCATGAATCACCACTTATCTCATGGGAAACTTCGAAAAGAAGTCCACATTCACCTTCATATGTGCCTTAGAAGCATCTCTATCTTCCTCTTCTGCTCTTCACTTTCAATTCTTCTTCCTCATGAATATCGATTCATTCTCTCGTCATATCAACGCGATTGCTCTACCACTGGAGTAGAAATTAAGCAGCTAACCTCTTCCTCTTGAGGCCAGGACTGCGATGGTGGTTTTCATTTCCCCTAAAATTCAACGAATGGGCCACAAACTTCATCTACAGGTCGAAGTTGCTCACCGTAAAATTTCCAGATTTGATTGGAATTACTTTTTTGGTGGTTTTAGGGTCGTCGTTCTCCTTCTAGGACATGAATAATGTCATCCATAAGTAGCTTCACCAGAGAATTAGAAGGAGATGGTAGAGCTCATGGCGTCCTCTCTCCCTTCCATGGTGGTGGCTTTCGACCTTGCTCCTTGGTGGTGGTGGTGGTTCGTCCAACTATAAGGGAAAAATGATGCATTTTGTGAGGCTTGGAAAGTATTTCTCGTAAAGCAGAGAAAGGGAACATGCGTGTGGTGAGACGATTTGACAAAGAGAAGTGATGAGAGAATTGAAGATATGTATTATTACAATTTTACCCTTTTATCACAATTCAATTCTAACCACTCATCTAAAGAAATTCATAGATTTCAAGATCTAATAGTGTTCAATGGTGGACCACCGATGGTGGAAAAAAGAAACCATCCTAATCTTTGTCGTTAAGTTGTAAAAAAACAGTGGAGTAACTTGTTCATCCATTAATTGGGAATTAGATTTCACACCCCTCATTTAGAATTGCCACCCCATTTAAAAGTGGGGAAAAACCAAAATTGTCCCTCCGTGTTTTACTCTAGAGGTTGAACATTCGGACTCATCCCAATGTTCAACTTTCGGACTCTGTTAATTTATGACATTCTCCAAGTTTCAGACTGTTAAAAGTTTGAGACTTTTCTAAAGGTAAGAAAAAATAGCTTAGTTTGTGTAGCTACAATTAAAATATTATTTTTTGTATGCTTTTGGTTAAATGCAACTTGTGTGCACAGCTTTGACTGTAAAATTCTAACCAACTTTACTCGGTAGCAATGATTAATTTTAGTGCATTGTTGCAGAACTCTTGAATATATTCAGTTACAGATATCATTGCATTTATGAGGCCTTAGCTGCATAATCTCCTTTTTTTCTCCATCTCTTTTATCACATTTGTTCTATGTATTTATACATTATAGAAGTGCAGAATTGAAAGAAAACAACAAGCAGAGTAGGCTCAGACTGCGGATGTCTCTGAGGAAGCTGAAGATAAGCTGTTCTCTGTCATAAGTTAGGTTGCAAATAGTGACAATATAACAATCCATTCACAAGTCATGACCAACTTCTAGATTAAATGCCTAAACACCAGTTTGCCTGACAAGCCTGATGATACTTTCAATACACAACTTTAAAATCATTCCAGTGATGCTCTTCAGATGCTCAAAGTCCGAAACTATAACAAATCACAAAACCCATTACAACTTCCATCCCTTTGGGAAACTCTTATGCCATGAACCAGTCAAACGTTCAAAGGCCCATTTTTAGAGGACAATTAAAAGAGTTGGAAGTTGGAACAACCCAGCAGGTGTTTATAAGCTTCCCATTTCACTTATGAAGGGAATATAAGACATCTATCTTGATAACACAGCTGCTGAAAATTCAAAAAAATAAATGTGTAAGAAACAGAACCATACAGTTAAAAGTACAAATACTATTTAGTGATTAGCTATAAAAAAGGCTGACACATTAAGTCAGATAGAAAATTCCTTCCAGCCTTTCTATAAGAGTTGCAAATACTTTCCAGCAATTCCATTACAAACAAATTATTTTTGCCATGGGAAGATGAAGTTTACTGTGATAAGTAGTTCCTAGTTCCAGGACTAGATGAACTTAAATATGATATAAAATTGGTAAATTTATATGGCATTTATATGTTTGGTTGAAACTTCACATGAAAAAAAAAAAAAAATACCAGCTGCAAGCAGATGCTGCAATTGGCAGCCACAAGTTTGAGTAAATTTATCAAACATACAAGACATATTGTTGAATGTCAAGTGTAGCATCATAACAATAATACTGGTTGTTGAATTTATGCTTGCCTTCTAAGGAACTCAAAAGCTTCTCTTATGAAATGTATAAATCTCTGCAAAAAAGAATGGATGAGCTTACTTGCATCATGTCACCCAGTTTAAAGACCAAAGCACCAGGAATGCATCTGACATCAACCCACTGGTTTTCATAGAAAACTTGAGGCCACCAACTTGGTCTTGTAGAAGAAAAGTGAGATCCATTCTAGCTCACGGCAAGGTAAGTAATAATGAAGTTACTAGCCCAATGATAATTTCCATACACAATTTTTAAATCATGCCAGTTGCTATGCTTTTCAAAAGCTGAAACTCCGAAAATATAACAAATCACAAACCCATGACAACTTCCATTCCTTTGGGAAACTCTTTTGCCATGAACCTGTCAAACCTTCAAGGGCTATTTATAGAGAAGTAAGAGAACAATTGAAAGAGTTAGAACAGTGCAGCAGAAGTTTATAAGCTTCCCATTTCATGAAGGCAATATAAGACATCTATCGTCATAGCACAGCTGCAGAAAATTTAAAACAACAAAATTAAGTTGTCAATCCCAGCGGGATCCAGCAGGATCTCAGGTTCCCATCCCACCCATGCCCTGGGACGAATTTTCCCATCCTGCCAAGTTCATTATCCTGGCCGGATAACGAAGGTCATAAATTTCCAAAAATGCCCTCAAAATGTAAATGTTGGGGCTTTTTACTTAGGAGGATTTTCAGGTTTCCACAATAGAAAAAACCCTAGAACTTTGATTTTGTTCAGCCTTTCCCTCTCTTCGACCCTCCATTCCTTCGACCCAGAACTGGCCGGCGACCACCACAACAAGATCTCTGACCATTTTCTGGCGAGCGTCACCTTTGTTCTACCCACTTCGACCCTCTTCTCCTCTGTTCTACCCTGTATTTATCATTGATTTAGTATGTAAATATATGGTAAAAATTTCACAAAAGAAAAACAAAAAATCACTATCCCTGCCATCCCACTTTCCGGTATCCCGCAATCCCAATTTTAGGATGGCCACGACGAGTCCCAGCTGGGAACTGGGATTGACAACATAGTTACAGAGTCCATTTATTGTGTTGGTTCATTTGATTAGTTATCAATGACTTAGGATTTAAGACTTAAGAGCATATCATAGGCATTCCTTTATTTTCAGTATCAAAGCCTGTCAATCCACGCAATAATAAGTTGTCTGGGCTCTCCGAGTCAAGAACTAAACTTTACTTGCTAACTAGCACAAGTATAGTGGAAGTTTCAGCCTGTGATTTTGAGTTTATGTTTGGTCATTTAGAATAATATATAAAAAGCAAGTCTAAAAAGAAAACAGAAATGCAGTCACAAATTATGATTCATATACAGTTAAGAGTACAAAAACTTTGAATCAAATGCTTAAGATTAATCAAAAGTCCAATATGGGATGTAATTACTATGTATAAAATGAATTAGACCCTCACCCTCAAACAACATTTACCATTGAATCATGTGATCTGAAGAAACATAATCTTTATGCATTAAATCACCACGAATAATAACCATAAAAGAGCTGATATAGCAGTATAGGGTCTACATCTGATGAGGACAGCACTTTGCTCATCAGCATACAGTCTATATCCCAGTGCTATCAAGCTATTAGAGTAGATGAAGCACAAAGACAATATATTGAGAGAAAAAAATAAGATTGTTATATCCCAGTGCTATCAAGCTCCAACAATGCCCAGGTTAAGAGAATGATATGGGACCTAATGTGCATGTATTGTAGGCAGCCTCCATACCTTGCATTTTTAATTGGTTAATTCTTCTAGAACTTGAACATGTGGCCTCCTAGTCACAACGAAGCAACTCTAACCAGCAACTCTAACCATTGCACAAAAGTGCCCCTTCCAAAAAGTATAGTTATGTGAAGACTCAAAAAAAAAAAATCAATAAATCAGTCATTGTTATTGTTACAATATCAAAATGAACCTAACACCCCATGACTTAAAATCAAAACTAAGGTGCTAGTGAGCCCATTGTGTAGTTCATAATCTTCTCGCGTGTATCTATAAAATGAAAGACAATAAAATAGATTTGATGATTGTCATCAAAATTAAAAATGTGTAACTAGAAAGTATCTTACCCAGTTTTACTCTTACAATAAGTCTCTAGCAATCATTTCACGAAGAAGTTTCTCTGCCTTGTCATTCTCACCTTTCTTAAAGAGTGACTGAATAATTATTTCAAAAGTTATAGCATCAGGAATACAGCCCTCATCTTCCATTTTTGACAATAAGGCCAACGCTTTATCAAACAAGCCTTCTTTACAAAGCCCATTGATCATAATAGTATATGTTTGGACAGTTAGATGATAGCCTTTTCTCAAAAGATCCTGAAAAATCTCTTGTGCATCCTTCAATCTTCCACCTTCGCACAGTCCACCCAGAAGTATATTGTACGTCCACACATCAGGCTGAATACCCAGGTCTTTAATTTTCTTGATTAGTGCAATTGCTTGGTCAACATGATGGCTTTTGCATAAAGCGTCCAATAAAGAACTGTAGGTGATTATATTGGCTGGTTGACCTCTAACATGCATCTGATCAAGAAGCTTCCAAGCATGAGAGACTCTCCCCGATTTGCATAAACCATCAATAAGAGAATTGTAAGTCACTATATCAGGAATAATCTTTTTGGAATCCATTTCTGCAAGGAGATTTAGCGCTCCATCCACCATTTTAATCTTACATAATCCGTTGATCATAATACTGTAGCTCTGAACATTAGGAGTCACTCCCCTCTGAGCCATAGCATTGAATACATCTTGGGCTTTATTCACTTCATTAACTAGGCAATACCCATCCATCAAGGAACTATAAGTAACAACATCAGGTTTCACACCTTGTTTAATCATCACAGCTAACATGTTCTTAGCTTCTCTCACCTTCCCTTCCTTACCTAAAGCATCGACCAATATATTATAAGTATAAACATCTGGGTCTATGTTTTTCAATACCATTTCATCTAGCAACCCAATTGCTTGTTTCAATTGACCAACAATGCAAAAGCCATATATTAAAGCATTGTACGTGACAACATCAGGAGATATTCCCTTGACAATCATTTCAGAATATAAATTGCAAGCATCACTTACAAGTTTATCTTTACACAGGCTATCAATGATGATGCTGTACATTACCACATCAGGTTTAATCCCTCGCCCTTGAATCCGCCTAAGCAACTCCAAAGCAGCACTTGTTTCCCCTATTTTACATAGGCCATTGATCAAGGTCCCGTAAGTGACTTGGTTCAACTGAAATCCCTTTGCCAGCACCTCATCATGAAATTGCAGAGCTCTGTGAACATTGCCGCGAAGACAGAGACCTTTGATAAGAGTAGTGAAGGTGATGGTATCAGGCTGAAAACCTCTCTTGAGAATGTTGGCCAATACAGAAAATGCGGAGGTGATTCGACCTAGATTGCAGTAACAATTGATCAAGATGCTGAGAGTAACAATGTTTGGCGCAATTCCCTTAAGTTCCATTTGGTGAGAAAGTGAAATGGCGGTGGGGTAATGCTTCTTGGTCTTAACAAGAGAAGTTAAAATCTTGTTGAATTCGATGATGGAAGGGGTAGGTTGCATTTGGAGCATGCGGTTGAAGTGTGAGACGGCATCATCAGCATTCTGAAAGGAAGAATGAAAGCGAGAGTGAGAGTGAGAGTGAGAAAGAAACGGAAAGCTCCTGAACTTTAACAATGGCGACATTGGAGGAATGGAGCGCCGCATTTCTCAGTTTTGCGGACAGCTTCGTTTCTTACTTTGTAGGTTTTGACTGTACATTGATTAGTTTTGGGGTTACAAACAGACATGGACGAGTACTATATTCTAACATAAATTAAGGAATAACCAACAGCTATATATTTTTTAAATTTAATTTAGATGATGATATAGTCAATTAGTCATGGAATAAACGTCTAGCTTAATTCAATTGACTAGTTTTCAAAAAAAATGAAATAATTTCCTTTGACCTGAGACTATCCTAATAATTAACAAGTTATTTATTAAAATTTTTATTTCGGACTGTAATATCCTAGGACGTTACTTGAATGAATATTGGGTATGATTAAATGCTTGTAGAATTAATGATTAATCAAGATGGAATTCATCAACTCTTGGTAATGAGTTTGAGCTCTAGTAAAGACCTTGGCCAATGTATTAACATGAATAAAGAAGAGTTTCTCTAATCATTGTGGCAACTTATTATAGTTTGACAATAATATGTTACTTCATACTATCTGGATGTTAAGAAGTGTTGCTAGACGCCAACCTTCATTAGTAAATTAATTAGATTAATTTACTATCAGTTTAGTATTAAACCTATAATGTTACACACAAACGAGTGTCTCAATCTTTGTTAAATAATTATATTATTTGAGAATTAAATCAAGAGAATTTAATTTGATCAAATAAATAATTATATGGAATATTATTTTAATAGAAGAGGTGTGTTGTTTGATGAACTGATACAAGTGTGATGATTCAGGTTTAGGATGTAATTCTATCATAAATACTCTATAAGAACACCTCAGCTTTAAAGGGTTAATCATCAAATTGATCTCTGTCTTTGTAAGGATGTTTGAGATTGGTCCCTCCCGGAAAAAATTGTGTTTATGGTCTCCATGATTGCATCATGTTTGTGTTTAGTCCTTGCCGGAAGGTGGAGCTCCGACGAGCTTGATGAGTGGCATATCGGAGCTGATGTGGACCGCTGACTGGATTAATGAGCAATTACGTAGAATTAAATTTTTTTATTCAAAAAAACATAAGAATTTTAATACATTTTAAACTAACAAATTCTCTTAATCATAAATCACATCCCAAATTAAATTAAACCCCCAAAATCAAAATCGATTCCCAACCTCTTTCATGATGCTGAATACATCTATGAAAATCCAAGTCCATCTCAACCTCTACCAATTTGTAAAAGTATTAGTACAAAACTAACCGTAAACCCAGCCAAAACCCAAACAAATCTCAAACCCGCGAGCCACCCAAACCCTACACACCCTAACCAGAAACACAACCCACCCAAAGCAGTCATTCTTCATGATGCTGAACACCCAAACAAAATGTGTTCCAAACAAAAACCCAGCGAGCGACAGAAATTGCGAAGAAGAAGAACCAGAAGAGTTGAAAAAAACAAGAAGCAGAAAAGGAAGAAGAAGATGCTCGGAGTTGTAACGCCCCGATTTCTCGAGGGTCACTTTAGTAACCTTTCCCAAAAATGTGGGTGAATTTTGCGGAATTAAAAAAACTTGACAACTGAAGGAGTAAATGGACTGAATAATTCCATTCTATTAATAAAATCTTGATTACAAATATTTCCATCAATTTGAAAAACATAAGGGTAAACTAATGCTCAACCGCTCCTGAGCCAACACAAAAAGAAGGTCTCTAGGTTAGGTTCGAACCATACAAGAAAACTCGGATCACCCTCAAGTACCAACCCAAAACCATAATACCACTAAGACACGTACATAGTTCTACGCCTGACATCCGCCTGTTCCTTGAATAAAAAAAGAACAAAAACTAATATGATCATCCTACAAGTTTCAACCAACAACGGTAAGCTTTCTACCCAGAAGGTTCTAGCCTTATACAAGACTCTACTTCTCCTCTGAGTGAGTCTCCTCGTCGGTCGAACAATCAATCTCTAATAAGTTCTACAACAGGGTTCTGACATAAAAAAACATGTAATCAATCCCACGAACGACTCACAATGCACTCCACCGAACTCTAATACAAAGTCATGGTACTTCATCAGATCATCATGGATCCTCCAAATCAGAAGCACCATTGCGACTTCCCCAAAGCTTGGTACTTGATAATGTCGTCGCCCATCGCCTGGCAGTCGCTCGGCCGCCCAAACACAAGCAATACATACAATGGCGTGCGAGGGTAAACTTCCAAAATATAGGTATATAAATAATAGTAGGTCACACAATATACACATAATCACATACTTATAAGTTTCACGCTCACTCACGCAAATCTATCGATCACGTGACTTACGTAAAATATGAGGGTTGTCCATGACAAACCCCTCCAATATCCATAACAAATCAACTAATTCACAAAAGGACATATCCCAAATCATATGACATCAAATCATCAAAGTAGTTAAGTGCATGATATGACATGCAATGTCATGCTCAAAATATGATCCGGATAAAATGTCACCATCACGATGACCCGAAGCATCTCGCTCCGCTGAAGCAGCACGCTCCACTAAAGCATCTCGCTCCTCTTAAGCATCTCACTTCTTGAAGCATCTCGCTTCTTTGAAGTCCGATCTGATATCGTCCTTCGGAAAGCCTCACGCTCCCCACAAAATGTATGCATGAATGCAGTATGGTTAGCCAAACAACGAGTCGTCCTCACCGGATACACCTGTCAAGCTAGAGTACATTGTCTCTACAACATCTTAAGGTAAACGTCTATCCCTCGACCCAAAGACCTCAACAAGAAAGATGTGCTAGCCGCACTTAGTAACTTTTCAAGTCACCCTGGCTCACCTTCTCGATGGCCAAACAAACTGCTCAACGAGCAAAAGATTGCTGCTCGCACTCAGTGACCTTTGAAGTTACACTGGCACACCCTCACGATGGCCAAAGAAACTACTCAAAGAGCGAAGAGAGTACTACTCGCACTCAGTGACCTCTCGTCACAACGGCTCATCTCTTTATGACCGAACCAACACTTAACAATCAGGAGTTCCATCCGCACTCTGTGACCTCCCGACACAGCAAATCATCCTCCCGATGTCCACACTTAGGTTCACAACCTTGTTAAACCCGCACCGTCGGTAATTCTCGTTTTCAAACTCTTTTCCACAACCTAAGTTTCCTTTGAAATTATTCTCTTATTAAGTAAAAGGTTCTTTCATGAGTTAATACATTATGTCATTAATTTACAAAAATACCAGCTCTCTTTATTCTCTTATTTTCAAAACCTATCAAAATAAAGATTCCCAATAACCCCAAGTGACATCCCCGGGAAAAGCCTTGATTCTCAACGCGGCAATGGTTCAGACCTATTGTCACAGCTTGCCCAACAATACTCTCAAAAACTGTCATCACCATGACATAACCCAGTGTTACCCACACTCCGCAATTGCATAACAAATGCATCAGTTCTAGTCAGTATAATCCAGGAGAAGCATATGCATAGGTATCAAGAATTTGACATAACATAACATACAATCCAGTTTGACAGGAACCACAACAAATCGGTTGAAGCCTCAGCAAATAGCAATGGCATAAGCCTCAGTCAATCACAATCATCAATAATAAATATATGTCGAATTCCCAACACCTAAAGCCTTAACTAGCAAGTAAGTTACCTTCAAAACAAGCATATAGCACATAAAATCAAACAATATAATAGCTGAAGCGACGTGCCCTCACCTTGGTCACTTTCTTTCCTAAGTTGCGACTTTGATCCAATCACGTCATCACCCCTTGTACCGACTCGCTTTCCTTTCATTCTTTGTTCCGATAAAACAAGCTCTCAGTCTTTGTATGGTCAAAATGAAGAAACCAAGCTCACGGCCAAAAATAATTGTTTTTGGATAAGGACATGTATTTTCCCTCCTCAGCCCTTTAACTGATGGCAAATTGATATCCTAACTCATTACATGGCTTGCCTTTTATAGGCTTTCAAATCTAATAAAATAGTGAAATTTAATGATGAAGAAATCCCAAGGACTGGATGTCTACGAGATAAAGACAAAAGCATGAGCTGTTGGGATAGTTACATACGTGTAGGATTGTCAAGAGAATGGCAATTGATTCAGCACTTGAATTGCATTGTCATGCTTAAATAGGAAAATGATTCAGCATGGGAATTGAAGTGTCATGCTTAATGACACTCTGTGACCGTGCCACGCAAGGCAAAAATTGAAGTTATATAATATACTAGTGATGAAGGTGAATATATATATGTAATGAGATGATTTTGGTGGTGTAGGATTTAACTCTTAGAGCTATAGAAAAATATTAGAGAGATGAATCATCATCCTAAAAATTATTAGGGACTCTTTGATATAATATAAGATCACTTTGAACAAGTTTAAGTGATCAAGAAACAAAATATTAACTAGCTAGATATTATATAAAGTTACACACATATACATATATTAGCCAAACTCGTAACCCCCTTTTTTTTCTTTCTTTGTTCAACTTTTAGGGCCTGTTTGGTTTGAGAAAACATTTCCTATTTTCATTTCCGGTTTTCATTTTCTGAAAATAGTTTTCATTTTCAAGTTTTTAACATTTAGAAAACGTGTTTGGTTTAATTTCATATTTTCCATTTTCTGAAAATGAAAAAAATGAAAATGTGTTTGATTCAACTATTTTCAATGAAATAATTTTGAGTAAAATACACTCACTAAGGTCTGTCATAGTTTATAATTTTGAGTATCCTAATTATTTTTATAAAATCTTTGTATATATAATAATTTGAAAATTATTTTCCACCAATTTATGGTACATTCATATTTTGATCAATGAAGTTATAAAATAAATATTGAAAAAAGACATGCATAACAAAAATTGATGATTAAACATAAGCATCGATTTTAAAATTCATATAGATAATATTAAATGTATATTGATATTTTCTTTTATTTTCAAATTAGTTGAATGATAGATTTAGCTTCATCTATACCATCACTATAATTTATATGAATTTCAATTTTTTTATTGATTGTTCAGAAATGATTTTTAACATTTTTTATTAGTATATATTTAACATTTTTCATCTCTGATATTTACGAGATGATATCAATAATACTATTAAAAGAGCAAAGGTTCAAAGGACCAAATGCTGATGTGTCGCAACCACAAG
This sequence comes from Lotus japonicus, assembly GCF_012489685.1. NCBI lineage: Eukaryota > Viridiplantae > Streptophyta > Magnoliopsida > Fabales > Fabaceae > Lotus > Lotus japonicus. Next base: position 53,153,538 of record NC_080042.1, on the reverse strand, counting down.
CATTCTGCTCTCTCATGCAATCTTAGACTTAGTGGTATTCCACATGGCCTTCTACAAGCTCTTATCTCCTTTTTACTGTACACGTGGCATTTCCTTCTTTTTTCTGTTTTTTTATCATGCTCCACTCACCATTCTCTCTTCCACTATCTTCCTTCATTATTAAGAACTCATTCTCTCTCCCACTATTTTGTTTGTTTCTTAAAATACATAAAATTACTCCCCCATTCTCGATAAAGCCTTTCATGGCATTTTTTTTATCAATCAAATTTTATCTGTACCTTTTTTTCTTGGTATAAATCTGTACCTTAATTATAATCAATGAATCAATCAATACTTATATTAAAACATAATCACTCAAAGAAGTGATTAGCTGATGTGTCAGCTCCTCAAATATTTGGAAATATTTTATTCCCACCCTGAATAAACAGCAATATTTTATTCCCTTCTCTATTATTTTATTAGTTTTTATTCATTCTTTCACCACATTTCTCTCTCTCACTATCTCATTTTTATTTTTCTCTCTCCCACCCAAAGCCTCATTAAATCCATCCATCCTCTAATGTTCTTCCATCTTCTCCTATGCGCACGTTCCACGAGTTTTTTTACAACAATCGTAGCCAATCAAATGATTTCATACCCACTATCACTTCTAAAGCATGTGTGAAAATACCAATCTTCCTATTTCTTTCTCCAAGACCAATTAATAATCTGCAATACCTAGAATTTCAATTACTAATGCCTACCTACTTTTCTTTCAAATTTCAAATTTGAAATACAAAATTAAGACCCTCTTTTTTTTTAAACTTCATTTAATGATTTACTAAACCAATTGAATTTGAATTGCAAATTCCTTCATTTAAATCTTTTCTTTAACAAAGCCTATGCCTCATCCAATCAAATCTCTTATCACATTTCAATACCCTCATTTCAAATTCTGATCTCTTACCCTCTCTCCTCTTTATTCCCTGCAATTAAACATAACACGCTTACTCCTCTTATCTGGTTGTTCATATTCCATCATTTGAAATTTCCCTAGGCCTTGCAATCTTCCAGAGACTTGAGCCGTTTTGTTGCCCAATCGCACGGCTTCATTTACTCAGCAGCCTCCATCACGTTAAAATTAAAATTGTGCATCCCCACTAACCTCCACCTAACCATTGATGGCTGAAGCCTATTACTCAGCAGCTTCTTCTATGTTTCTTTCTCAACATCTCTCCCAGACTCTCTTCTCCATCTTTGTCCCGAATGAAATTGAATCTTGAGAGAACAAATCTGATAAATCGATTCACTTGCAGGGATAGAAATAGCAAATCGATCTCAGCGCCGCTCCGTTGATTCCATCTTTGTTCCTGTTCCCGTAGTCCGAGACTCCGAGAACCCAAGGCCCTAACCCAGAGTTTCTCGAGACCATGTGTTGATGGCTGTCATAGGATTTCTTTATCTTCTGAGTTAGGTTGATTCCTTTTTTTTATCTCTATATTTTTACTGATATTTTTCTGAATGTTTGATGAAAACTTTTTTAGTCTTGGGAGTCTTGCCAGTTTGTAATGGATTGCTATCTGAATTCCTATTCTAATCTATGGTCTCTTCTATGGATTTTGTAGCCTGCGTTTTTCATTGTTCGAGGGCTTTAATGATGAACCTGAGAAGATCGTGTTTGTGAGAAGAAGACAGCGTAACCACTATCGATTTGGACGACCCAGATGAAGGGAAGATAATTCAACTCTAATCTCAGTTCTCAGAAGAAAAGGTATTCTTCATTATTATTATCATTAGCTTCAAATTCCCCAATTTTCTGTTGTCATAAATATGAATTCTGTTTCAATTTTGTGTAGAAAAGTTGTGGAACATATTTGTTTCCTCAAAGCAAAGGACGATATCTCTGAAGAGGAAGATAGTGACATGCTTTGAAAGTTTTAGTTGTTGTTTGTAAATTCATGATCATATTCCCTTGAAGCATTCATCATTCTCACTACAAAGAATGCATAGGAAGATCAATACACATGTTGAGCTTTTTTCAAGTATTTTCCATGAATTCTCTTTGGATTTGTTTATCTCATTAGGTTGATTATCGTTGGTGGTCTATCAAATCCTTCTTTGCTATTTGTTTGGTGGTCGCAGTAGATGAGTAATTTAATTTCCAACCTGCATATATATGATATTTTTCAATATATAAGGTTTAACTTTTTTTTTTGTTGCTGTAGGATGCTCAAAGCTTGAATTTGGTGAAAGACTCCAAATCTACTACTAGCAAGTGTTTTAATTGGAAGCAATATCCTTGGCATCCTCAAACCTCATGTTTGTATTGGTTAGTTGGTTAATCCCCTCAATTAAATCTCCGCATGGGCTTAATGCAAAACCCATTCTTTTAATGTCTTCTCTATAATCATTTGGTTGAGGTTTCTTAAATTTATTATCTACAAGAACATGAAAAAGTATGTGTTTTTATCTGTTTGTATGTTTTAAATGAGTGTGGGCTGAGATTATTTTTACGTATTCTGTCTCAGGCACTATTGGATGTATCACCTTAAGTGCAAGTGGTTGCATTGAAGAAATGTAGAGAATGGGTATTCGCAAAGACGGGTAAATTTCATATGGCTGATCAGTTATACGATCTATGAGGGAAAATTTGATTTGGAGTTGATTGGTAATTCATTCTTCAATCTGTTACTTTTTCTTCTTATGGCTTAATTAATATATCTGCAATACTTTGAATAGGAGGTATGTTCTTTTTTTACTAATTAGATTTTGTGTTTTTCCTCTTGCTTTTAACCAGATTAAAATAGCAGGGATGTTCATCTCCAAATCCGAACTTACCTGTCCTGTTAAAGGTTTTTTTTAGATAAGAATAAGGAGGTTAAAGTTAATTATAAAATGAAATCAGTTGGTGACAAGAATGGATCCTCAGCTTAAAAAAAGAATGGAATTTCTGCTAAGAAAAACGAGCAGGTCCTATAATTACTTATGTTTTCAAATTACTTAATTTTTGCAAGACATTATATACCTATTAATTTTTTTCCCTTATGTTTGCAGACTCAGGATAAGGAAGTTGAAGTTGATGGAAATATCAAAGTTGTTGTCCCTGACAATGGCAACTCTCAGGACCCCTTCAGGCTGAGGATCATGATTCTCCTCCTCTGAAGCCATTGCAACTGAATTAGCAAGCAAGAAGCCATTGAAGATTGTCAAGGGGGGAAATGTGAAAGATAGTTTGGTTATTGATATTGGTTTTAGTTTTTGATGTATTTTGTTGGTGCTTTGAGCCATGGTTTCCCTTTTAAGATCCTTGATTTAGGTTTTCTATTATTCTTTGTTTTTTATTTCAAGTTGCTCTATGAGTTGGGTACCTGGATGTAATGAATGTTTCAATTGATATTATGTTCAGCATTTTGTTTGATGCAATGGTTCCAATACCCATTTTTTATTTGATTTATGTATCAATCTGAGTATTAATTCCATTAGATATCTTTGTTTTAAGAGTTATATATCAAAATCTGTTCTTAAATAAAGTTTTTACAAAAAGTTGAGTTATATATCAAAATCTGTTCTTAAATAAAGTTTTTACAAAAAGTTGTTTATTTGTTATTTTTCCTACGTTGTATTAATTCAAATTTAAAATAGTTGTGTTGAGTCATGAATTAAATTTTAAATCATTGGGCTTCTTATCTAATGCTATTTCCAATTAATATTTGATAGTGGGATTTTATCAGCCGTGGGTTCTCGCTATGATAGTGGGTTTTTATTTTTAAATTAATAAACTTTCATATTTCCAACTATTCAATTATGATATAAATTCCATTTCCCAATAGTTCAATACCCAAATCTCTTAGTATGTTTTGGGATGGCAGATTAGTTTATCATTATTTTAATATTTATAGTTGCAGGTTTAAACTTAATTGTTAAATTGTTGTAGTAGATTGAATACGTCTATCTATCTTCGTCTTCAGTAAATGCTTTTTTTAAATCGAATTTCATGTTATTATACAATATATAATGGGATTTATGTGTTTGATTTTTAATTGTAAGTTGGAGTAATTAATTCCTTTTCATTTACAATGCCCAAGTCCAAGAAAAAATAGAGGAGTTTTTCTTGAGAATAGCTTGGATCAACTAGACATCATTTTGCTGATTTATTATCAATTTTTTATATCATTCATTGCGATACTGTGTAGAACCTCAAATTCTTTTCATAATGGAGTTGTTCTTATTTGATGGTTTATTATCAATTTTTATATCATTTAGTGCATGATTTAATCTATACAGGTGTATGTTCTTCTATTTATGGCAACCGTTTAAATATTTTGGTCAATTGGTGTAAATTTATGTCTTTTTAAAAGCCGTCGTCATATTATTGTGCTGATTTATACTTATTTATTTGTTTATAAAGTATGAATTAATTGATATATGCTCCCCGTGCAACGCACGGGTGAAAAATCTAGTATAGTTTTATTTTATAAGAATATATGTACTCAATCCAAATTATAATCTTTTTTTTTTATTGAACCAAATTATAAATATTATATAATCCGTGCCACCAATTGAAGTAGAACCTGCGACCTGTGCGAGAAAAAAGAATGTGTTTCCAAGTATTTGCAAAAATGCCACCGTGTACAAGCTGTTTTCATTTTCCAGAATTTCAACAAGAAACGGTGGAAACGGTGAAAATGAGATTTTCACGTTTTCATATTTGAGCTCATTTTGGAAAATATTTTATGTGAAAACATTTTCAAAAACTCAAGCAAACATATTTTCTTTATTATTTTCCGTTTTTAATATCCCCCTCCTGGAATGGAGTATCTTCTTATGGCAGACTCTATGGGGTTTGTGACAGTTATGCAGTAGGGGTTGTGGGTTTTTGTTTTTTTCCTCTCTTTGTTGTTAAGCACCAAAAAACCAAACAAGCCCTTATCTTTTCTTTTCTTTTTCTTTTTAATTGGTTTTCTTCTTTATTTTAGGAAGAAATTAATAATAATATTAGTAATCCAATTATTTATATAAACACACAAGATACAAACAACACATCAACTTAAGCTTAATAGCGCTTTTCGCCCTTAAGCCGATAAGTAACTATTTAATTAAATCCTTAATATACCTGGGTCTTACAATACTACCCCCCTAAAATGGAGTTTCGCCCTCGAAACTCGGAGTCAGAGAAAGCTCGAGAATATCATCCCAATTGAAACTATAAAATTAACTTTCCACTTAGTCACAATCGAATCACTGACTTATCTCAAGTTCTAACACTCTGCACAACTCAAAGCACTTCAGAATCACTCTTATACTGTACCTCAAGGAATTTCATTTGACATTTCATCCTTAGATCTTCAATCTTCAAAGATTCAACTCTTATCGTCACAACTACAGCCACGAAATCTCTTATTCGAACATGATTCTCTACTCACAAGGTCAATCTTAACCCTAAGATTCCAATTCAACTTAGTAAATATCACTTTCTAACCTTAACACGTTTCCTCCAAAATCAATCTCAAGGATTCATTCACACTTAGCCTCTCGACCAAAACCTGACATAGTGTAAGTCTTACACAAAGAATTCATAAGTTTAGAATCTAAGCCTTCATCAAGTTTGGACCTGTACTGTCATTTAACTATTCAACACTTCTCAAGCGAAAACCCATCTCTTAGCACTACAATTTCTCCACATAGAAATCAAGTACTTAACATCAATTCATCTCTTAAACTCATCTTACAACCTTTAAGTCAAAGTCAAATCTTCTCAACTTATTATCACCAAGCATATAACCTGAGATTAAATCCAACTTATTCAATCTTTAAAAATTCCACATCAAAAGTTATACGTCCTCAACATCTCACTTTTGGAGCTCATAAGACACTCCACTAGGATTCGTTCCTTACTAACGCATCCGTATAAAAACAAGCTTCTAAGCTTATCAAGTTCCCTAAACCATGTATAACTGCTAAAAAAAACACATAAGCAACAGTCAAGGGAACATGTCCCATATACCTCTTTCACAGACAATCGCCTATAACAACACACATTGTTTCCATAGGAAACAATTCACATATTAGAAGTAATCTTGCTTCATACGGGACAATCATTCAATCAACACTCAGTCAATCGATCAACACCCAATCAATCAATTACATAGTTCACACAACCTAGCACAGAAGACCTATTTCCCAACAAGCTCTGGTAATCTAAACCAAAGCTCTGATACCACATTGTAACGCCCCGATTTCACGAGGGTTAATTTAGTAACCTTTCCCAAAAATGTGGGTGAATTTTGCGGAATTAAAAAAACTTGACAACTGAAGGAGTAAATGGACTGAATAATTCCATTCTATTAATAAAATCTTGATTACAAATATTTCCTTCAATTTGAAAAACATAAGGGTAAACTAATGCTCAACCGTTCCTGAGCCAACACAAAAAGAAGGTCTCTAGGTTAGGTTCGAACCATACAAGAAAACTCGGCTCACCCTCAAGTACCAACCCAAAACCATAATACCACTAAAACACGTACATAGTTCTACGCCTGACATCCGCCTGTTCCTTGAATAAAAAAAAGAACAAAAACTCATTTGATCATCCTACAAGCTTCAACCAACAACGGTAAGCTTTCTACCCAGAAGGTTCTAGCCTTATACAAGACTCTACTTCTCCTCTGAGTGAGTCTCCTCGCCGGTCGAACAATCAATCTCTAATAAGTTCGGCAACAGGGTTCTGACATAAAAAAAATGTAATCAATCTCACGAACGACTCACAATGCACTCCACCGAACTCTGATACAAAGCCATGGTACTTCATAAAATCATCATGGATCCTCCACATCAGCAGCACCACTGCGACTTCCCCAAAGCTTGGTACTTGATAATGTCGTCACCCATCGCCTGACATTCGCTCGGCCGCCCAAACACAAGCAATACATACAATGGCGTGCGAGGGTCAACTTCCAGAATATAGGTATATAAATAATAGTAGGTCAAACAATATACACATAATCACATACTTATAAGTTTCACGCTCACTCACGCAGATCTATCGATCACGTGACTTACGTAAAATATGAGGGTTGTCCATGATAAACCGCTCCAAAGGACATATCCCAAATCATATGACATCAAATCATCAAAGTAGTTAAGCGCATGATATGACATGCAATGTCATGCTCAAAATATGATCCGGAGAAAATGTCACTCGAAGCATCTCGCTCCGCTGAAGCAGCACGCTCCACTGAAGCATCTCGCTCCTCCTAAGCATCTCGCTCCTTGAAGCATCTCGCTTCTTTGAAGTCTGATCTGATATCGTCCTTCGGAAAGCCTCACGCTCCCCACAAAATGTATTCATGAATGCAATATGGTTAGCCAAACAACGAGTTGTCCTCACCGGATACGCGTGTCAAGCAAGAGTACATTGTCTCTACAACATCCTAAGGTAAACGTCGATCCCTCGACCCTAAGACCTCAACAAGAAAGATGTGCTAGCCGCACTTAGTAACTTTTCAAGTCACCCTGTCTCACCTTCTCGATGGCCAAACAAACTACTCAACGAGCAAAAGATTGCTGCTCGCACTCAGTGACCTTTGAAGTTACACTGGCTCACCCTCACGATGGCCAAAGAATCTACTCAAAGAGCGAAGAGAATACTACTCGCACTCAGTGACCTCTCGTCATAACGGCTCATCTCTTTATGACCGAACCAACACTTAACAATCAGGAGTTCCATCCACACTCTGTGACCTTCCCGACACGGCAGATCATCCTCCCGATGTCCACACTTAGGTTCACAACCTTGTTAAACCCGCACCGTCGGCAATTCCCGTTTTCAAACTCTTTTCCACAACCTAAGTTTCCTTTGAAATTATTCTCTTATTAAGTAAAAGGTTCTTTCATGAGTTAATACATTATGTCATTAATTTACAAAAATACCAGCTCTCTTTATTCTCTTATTTTCAAAACCTATCAAAATAAAGATACCCAATAACCCCAAGTGACATCCTCGGGAAAAGCCTTGATTCTCAACACGGCAATGGCTCAGACCTATTGTCACAGTTTGCCCAACAACACTCTCAAAAACTGCCATCACCATGACATAACCCAGTGTTACCCACACTCCGCAATTGCATAACAAATGCATCAGTTCTAGTCAGTATAATCCAGGAGAAGCATATGCATAGATATCAAGAATTTGACATAAAATAACATACAATCCAGTTTGACAGGAACCACAACAAATCGGCTGAAGCTTCAGCAAATAGCATTGGCATAAGCCTCAGTCAATCACAATCATCAATAATAAATATATGTCGGATTCCCAACACCTAAAGCCTTAACTAGCAAGTAAGTTACCTTCAAAACAAGCATATAGCACATAAAATCAAACAATATAATAGCCGAAGAGAAGTGCCATCACCTTAGCCACTTTCTTTCCTAAGTTGCGACTTTGAACCAATCACGTCATCGCCCCTTGTACCAACTCGCTTTCCTTCCATTCTTTGTTCCGATAAAACAAGCTCTCAGTTTTTGTATGGTCAAAATGAAACCAAGCTCACGGCCTAAACTAATTGTTTTTGGACAAGGACATGTAGTTTCCCTCCTCAGCCCTTTAACTGATGACAAATTGATATCCTAACTCATTACATGGCTTGCCTTTTATAGGCTTTCAAATCTAATAAAATAGTGAAATTTAATGATGAAGAAATCCCAAGAACTGGATGTCTACGAGATAAAGACAAAAGCATGAGCTGTTGGGATAGTTACATACGTGTAGGATTGTCAAGAGAATGGCAATTGATTCAGCACTTGAATTGCATTGTCATGCTTAAATAGGAAAATGATTCAGCATGGGAATTGAAGTGTCATGCTTAATGACACTTGTGACCGTGCCTCGCAAGGGAAAAATTGAAGTTATATAATATACTAGTGATGAAGGTGAATATATATGTAATGAGATGATTTTAGTAGTGTAGGATTTAACTCATAGAGCTATAGAGAAATATTAGAGAGATGAATCATCATCCTAAAAATTATTAGGGACTCTATGATATAATATAGGATCACTTTGAGTAAGTTTAAGTGATCAAGGAACAAAATATTAACTAGATATTATATAAAGTTACACACATATACATATATTAGCCAAACACGTGACCCCCTTTTTTTCTTTCTTTGTTCAACTTTAATCTTTTCTTTTCTTTTTGTTTTTTAATTGGTTTTCTTCTTTATTTTAGGAAGAAATTAATAATAATATTAGTAATTCAATCATTTATATAAACACACAAGATACAAACAACACATCAACTTAAGCTTAATAGCGCTTTTCGCCCTTAAGCCGATAAATAACTATTTAATTAAATCCTTAATATACCTAAGTCTTATAGGAGTCGAACAAGGAGATGATGAAGAAGAACACTTCAGAGAAGGTGAATTGGGTTATGTTCAGAGGAAGGAGAAGAAAACGAAAAATCAAAGGAAGAAGAAGAAGGAGGTGAGAATCGAAGGGGGAGAAAATGTTCAGAGGAAGGAGAAGAACATGAAACGGGTTCTGTTCTTAGATATTTAGGGATTTGGGAATTGATTTAGATTTTGGGGGTTTAATTTAATTGGGGTGTGATTTTATGATTAAGATAATTTGTTGGTTTAAAATGTATTAAAACTCTTATGTTTTTTTGAATAAAAAAAATTAATTCCAGGTAATTGCTCATTAATCGAGTCAGCGGTCCATGTCAACTTCAATATGCCACTCATCAAGCTCGCCGGAGCTCCACCTTCCGGCGAGGACTAAACACAA